>NW_025322325.1:0-13946 GCF_019176455.1 Solea senegalensis | reverse complement strand
TCTGATGGTCTAAGAATTTAGGGTGCATTTTCTCTTTTTTCCCTCTGTTACTTTTTCGCTCTTCCCATTTTCCCTGTTTTTTTTTACTTGGCCCCTCTTGCAGTACCTTTTGCCCCATCTTTCCCTTTCAGAGCAGCATGAGAAACTGTAAATGTTAGATTTGATAGATTTGTAGGCAAATGCCTCCATCATGTGGCTAACAAAGGTTACTGCACTGACGAACCACTCAGTAGAGTAGATCCTGTGCAGTGTTCTTATGTCAACGCCGTTGAACCATTTGTTATCATATTCAGCAAGCATCATCTACCATGTGTTTTACATGTTTTCATTCATTTTGAGTATGATACAATGAAATTTGTTAAAGTTATAAGGGAAATTGTGAACTTGTATATTATGTTACCACCAGAAGGCGCTGTTTTCAAAATGTACAGTTTTTGCACAAGCATCTTCAGCAAGATCCCATCATCGATCGTCACGAGTTTGGTTAAGATCTTACCTTCTATCGCAAAGTTATAAGAGTTTGTTGTTGTAGCGAAATACCAGACGTCATATTGTCTGCCGTCAACAGGGGGCACTGTTTTTGAAAGTGAATATTTTCATACAGGCATCTTCAGGGATTGACTATCATCAATCCTAGCATGTTTGGTTCGGATTGGAATAGCATTCGCAAAGTGGTAGCAGTTTGTTTTTTGTCGCAAATATCTGACTTTGCAGTGTTGTCATTGCAACACTGTTGAACAATTTGTTATCATATTAGGCACGCATCATCTACCATGTGTTTTTAATGTTTTCCTTAATTTTGAGTTTGATACAAGGAAATTTGTTAAAGTTATAAGGGAAATTGTGAACTTGTACTTTCTGTTACCACCAGGTGGCGCTGTTTCCAAAATTTACAGTTTTTGCTTAGGCATCTTTATCAAAAGCCCATCATCTATCATCACAAGTTTGGTTAAGATCTGACCTTCAATCGCAAAGTTATAAGAGTTTGTTGTGTGTTGCGAAATACCAGACTTCCTATTGTTTGCCACCACCAGGAGGCGATGTTTTCAAAATTTACAGTTTTTGCATAGACATCTTTAGCAAGGGCCCATCATCGATTGTCACTAGTTTGGTCAATATCTGACCTTCCATGGCAAAGTTATAAGAAATTGATGTGTGTTGCGAGGAATCGTGAGTTTCGCCAACTTTGCTGCCCTTCTTCTTGTTCGCCGTGATACTTAATGAAAAGATTTTGATACCTTTGGATCCTCAACTTGTCCACAGTGACCTCACAAAGTTTGAAGGTGATCCCATTAAAGCTCTATGACAAGTGCGGTCACATACCATTGATGCGAAATGGCCAAAATCTGCAATACATTTACTTTCAATCCAAGATGGCGGCTTTCCTGTTAGTTTTAGAGCATAGGCTGCTTTGAATTTTTTGACCGTCCCGACCTAAGGAACGGGTGAGTACCAGGTTTAGTGCATGTACATTCAACGTGCTCCTCAGGAGGACAAGTTTTTGGGGTTATAAGAGTTTAGCCTTTTGTTGAGAAAAATATGAATGAACACCAACTTTGGCGCCCCCTATCTCGAAAACCATGCGACATTTTGAAAAACTTTTCATAACTTTAGATCCTCAACTTGTCCACAGTGACCTCACCTAGTTTGAAGGTGATCCCATAAAGCTCTATGACAAGTGCGTTCACATACCATTGGTGCGAAATGGCCAAAATCTGCCAAAAATGTACTTTCAATCCAAGATGGCGGCTTTCCTGTTCGTTTTAGAGCTTCGGCTACACTGACTTTTTTGACCGTCTGGACCTAAGGAACGCGTGAGTACCAAGTTTCATGCATGTACATTCAACGTGCTCCTCAGGAGGACAAGTTTTACGGGTTGTAAGAGTTTCACCTTTTGTTGTGAAAAATATGAATGAACACCAACTTTGGCGCCCCCTATCTCGTACACCGAGCGACATTTTAAAAAGCTTTCAGGAACTTATGCTCGGCAACTTGTTCACAGTGACCTCACCAACTTTCAAGATGATCGCATATAAACTCTAGGATTAGTTCATTCAAATATCAGGTGTCATAGTGTCTGCTGTCACCAGGGTGCGCTGTTTTTGAAAGTGAATATTTTCATATAGGCGTCTTCAGGGCCAGACTATCATCAATCCAAGCAAGTTTGGTTCAGATCGGACTCGGATTCGTAAAGTTGTAGCAGTTTGTTTTTTGTCACAAATATCTGACTTTGCAGTGTTGCTGTGGCAACACCGTTGAACGATTTGTTATCATATTAAGCACGCATCATCGAACATGTGTTTTAAATGTTTTCCCAATTTTTGAGTTTGATACGAATAACTCTGTAAAAGTTATAACCTAAATTGTTTTTTTTTGTATATTTTGTTACCACAAGGAGGCACTGTGCTCAAAATTTACGTTTTTTTCACAGACTTCTTCAGCAATGGTCCATCATCAACCCTAGGTAATTTGGTTGGGATGTGACCTTCTATCGCAAAGTTATAAGAGTTTTGTTGCCTGTGGCGAAACATTAAACTTTTCACCAACTTTGCCGGCCCCTTACTCTTACGCCATAATACCTATTGAAAAGATTTTGATACCTTTGGATCCTCAACTTGTCCAAAGTGACCTCACCAAGTTTGAAGGTGATCCCATGAAAGATCTAGGACAAATCTGTTCAAATATCATTGGTGTGAAATGGCCAAAATCAGCAAAGCATTTACTTTCAATCCAAGATGGCGGCTTTCCTGTTAGTTTTAGAGCATAGGCTACGCTGACTTTTTTGACCGGCCCGACCTAAGGAACACGTGTACCAAGTTTTGTGCATGTACATTAAACGTGCTCCTCAGGACCCCAAGTTTTAGGGGGTGGAGCAGGTTTTTGGCCCGTCCACTTTCACCAGGGGGCGCTGATTTTGACTTGAAATATTTTCACATAGGTTTGTTCAGGGCCAGACTATCAACAATCCTAGCAAGTTTGGTTCAGATTGGACTAGGATTCGCAAAGTTGTAGCAGTTTTTTTTTTTTTGTATTTTCTACCACCACCAGGAGGCGCTGTTTTCAAAATGTATTGTTTTCAGCAATATAGTCGCCTTCAGCAACTACCCATTATCAATCATAGGAAGTTTGGTTGGGATTGGATCTTCCTTCGCAAAGTTATAAGAGTTTTGCTTTTTGTTGTGAAAAATAGGAATTTACACCCACTTTGGCGCCCCCAATCTCCTACACCATGAGACATTTTAAAAAACTTTTGATAACTTAAGCTCCTCAATTGGTTCACAGTGACCTGACCAAGTTTAAAGGTGATCGCACTAGAACTCTAGGACTAGTTCATTCAAATACCAAGGGTCATATTGTCTTTGGCACCAGGGGGCGGTGTTCCCGAAATTGAATATTTTCATATAGACGTCTTCTGGGCCGGACTATCATCAATCCTAGCAAGTTTGGTTCAGATGGGACTAGGATTCGCAAAGTTGTAGCAGTGTGTTTTTTTGCCGCAAAAATCCGACTTTGCATCATTACCATGGCAACATCATGTAACGATACGCCATCATATTGAGCACGCATAGTCTACCTTGTGTTTAGAGTCTTTTAACCAATTTTGAGTTTGATACAATAATTTCTGTAAAAGTTATTCCCGAAATTGTAAAAGTAACTTTTTTTTTTAGATTTTCTGCCACCACCAGGAGCCGATGTTTACAAACTTGACAGTTTTTGCATAGGCATCTTCAGCAAGGGCCCATCATCGATCGACACAAGTTTGGTTAAGATCGGACCTTCCATCACAAAGTTATAAGAGTTTTGTTGTGCGTTGCGAGAAATTCGTAATTTTCCCCAAATTTGGCGCCCCCTATCTTGAAAACCATGATACTTATAAGAAGCATTTTAATAACTTAAGATCCTCAACTTGTCCACAGTGACCTCACCAAGTTTAGAGGTGATTCCATGAAAGCTCGAGGACAAGTTCGTTCACATACCATTGCTGCGAAATGGCCAAAATAGGCCAAAAATGGCCGTTCAACCCAAAATGGCGGCCTTCCTGTAGGACTTACAGAGGCGCCAGCACGGACTTTTTGGACCGTCCTGACATGCTTAACATGTGTACCAACTTTCGTGCATGTACGTGAAACAAGAGAAAAATCGGCCTGATGAAAGCTGTTTTTCATTTTCGTAAGCCCCGCCCACTTCCAATTTTGTACGCAGTGTCCCCGAAGTACTTTCAGACGTAAATTTACACCAGGTTTGATGCACTTGCAAAAGTTGGTGAGTTTTCGTGTATGGGAAAGACCTCAAAAAGGCGATTCATTTAGAGGAAAAATAATAATAACTAGTACCGCAAGCGGTAATCAACGGGTTCGAGCTTGACGGCTCGCGGGTCTCCCTGCGCCCACCTCGCCGTGCGAGACGTCTAGCTCATCTTCCGTTCATTCACCGCTTGCGGCAGTAGTAATTTTCAGCTTAGACTATTTTCAGCGTCCATGTGCTAAGTTAGATGGCACTTCCTGTTTAAAATGGCCGACTTCCTGTTTGGTGAAAGGTGTGTCCGTAAACGTGTTCAGGGACGTTCCTCACATATCAAGTTTTGTGAAGATTGGAAAATGTTAGACTTGACTTCCTGTTTCGGGAGTTCTACTTCCTGTAGGGAGGTTATCCTTTACAGCACATATGTCAGAATCAAGGCCCGTGAATGAGTTATGTCTGGCCCACGGGATGATTTTTAATTACTATTAAAACCGGCTTGCACTATTATGTGCCCTCAGCACCATAATACTACACATCCCAAGATGCACTGTGAGTGCGATCCCGTGTCATCCTTCATGAACAGCATCACAGTCACAGTGGAAAACTAAACATTGCTGTCATTTTTCATCTCCCTCTCCCCCAAATAGACAAATAGAAAAGTAGACGGTGAAAACAGGGTTTTCAAGACAGGTGGGAGGCAGAATAATGTTCACCGAAGTAAAAGGAAAGCCTGTGTGTCTTGTGTGTGGAGACAGTGTGTCGTTATGAAAGAATATAACTTAAGAAGGCACTATGAAACATGCAACTGTTTTGCACTTTTCAAGTTTGCACTAACTTCTAATTTTATTATAAAAGACAGACATTGGTGAGGATCAGAGCAGCACACTGATTTGTTTTGTAACATGCTGTTTCATTTTTGCATTTATCTTGCCATTGAGCTTTGAAGGAAAATAACATTTTGCTGTTTACCTGTTAAAAAGAAGACGGAAAAACGTTTTCAATTTGTTACTGAAAGAGCCTTGAGAAAATATTGCAACTGATTTTATTTATATTTTGCTTAATTTAATTTAATTTAATTTAATTTAATTTAATTTAATTTAATTTAATTTAATTTAATTTAATGATTGAGTGCAATATAGGCTGTGGTATTGGTATTGGTTCAATATGTGCAGTAATTGCAAGTTTTAATAAATATTTAATCCTCCACCTGTACCATTTTTTTTATTTTGGCCCCCCGTGTATTTGACTTTGGCATTACTGCTTTACAGACATGTTCCGGACGGGTCTGAGGTCTCACGTATGAAGTTTCAAGTGGATACAACAATCCCAATTAGAGCAGCATGAGAAACTGTAAATGTTAGATTTGATAGATTTGTAGGCAAATGCCTCCATCATGTGGCTAACAATGGTTACTGCATGAACAAACCACTCAGTTGAGGGAATCCTTTGCATTTTTGCCAGGCAACACCATTTAACGATTTGTTATCATATTCAGCAAGCATCATCTACCATGTGTTTTACATGTTTTCATTCATTTTGAGTATGATACAATGAAATTTGTTAAAGTTATAAGGGAAATTGTGAAATTGTATTTTCTGTTACCACCAGAAGGCGCTGTTTTCAAAATGTACAGTTTTTTCATAAGCATCTTCAGCAAGATCCCATCATCGATCGTCACAAGTTTGGTTAAGATCTGACCTTCCATCGCAAAGTTATAAGAGTTTGTTGTTGTAGCGAAATACCAGACGTCATATTGTCTGCCGTCAACAGGGGGCACTGTTTTTGAAAGTGAATATTTTCATATAGGCATCTTCAGGAATTAAATATCATCAATCCTAGCAAGTTTGATTCAGATTGGAATAGTATTCGCAAAGTGGTAGCTGTTTGTTTTTTGTCGCAAATATCTGACTTTGCAGTTTTGTCATGGCAACACTGTTGAACAATTTGTTATCATATTAGGCACGCATCATCTACCATGTGTTTTGAATGTTTTCCCAAATTTTGAGTTTGATACAAGGAAATTTGTTAAAGTTATAAGGGAAATTGTGAACTTGTACTTTCTGTTACCACCAGGTGGCGCTGTTTCCAAAATTTACAGTTTTTGCATAGGCATCTTCAGCAAAAGCCCATCATTGATCATCACAAGTTTGGTTAAGATCTGACCTTCAATCGCAAAGTTATAAGAGTTTGTTGTGTGTTGCGAAATACCAGACTTCCTAGTGTTTGCCACCACCAGGAGGCGATGTTTTCAAAATTTACAGTTTTTGCATAGACATCTTTAGCAAGGGCCCATCATCGATTGTCACTTGTTTGGTTAATATCTGACCTTCCATGGCAAAGTTATAAGAGATTGTTGTGTGTTGCGAGGAATCGTGATTTTCGCCAACTTTCCTGACCTTCTTCTTGTTTGCCGTGATACTTAATGAAAAGATTTTGATACCTTTGGATCCTCAACTTGTTCACAGTGACCTCACAAAGTTTCAAGGTGATCCCATGAAAGCTCTATGACAAGTGCGTTCACATACCATTGGTGCGAAATGGCCAAAATCTGCAAAAAATGTACTTTCAATCCAAGATGGCGGCTTTCCCGTTCATTTTAGAGCATAGGCTGCTTTGAATTTTTTGACCGTCCTGACCTAAGGAACGCGTAAGTACCAAGTTTAGTGCATGTACATTAAACGTGCTCCTCAGGAGGACAAGTTTTACTGGTTGTAAGAGTTTCGCCTTTTGTTGTGAAAAATATGAATGAACGCCAACTTTGGCGCCCCCTATCTCAAAAACCATGTGACATTTTAAAAAACTTTTAATAACTTTAGATCCTCAACTTATTCACAGTGACCTCACCCAGTTTGAAGGTGATCCCTTTAAAGCTCTATGACAAGTGCGTTCACATACCATTGGTGCGAAATGGCCAAAATCTGCAAAAAATGTACTTTCAATCCAAAATGGCGGCTTTCCTGTTCGTTTTAGAGGTTCGGCTACGCTGACTTTTTTGACCGTCTGGACCTAACGAACGCGTGAGTACCAAGTTTCGTGCATGTACATTCAACGTGCTCCTCAGGAGGACAAGTTTTACGGGTTGTAAGAGTTTTGCCTTTTGTTGTGAAAAATATGAATGAACACCAACTTTGGCGCCCCCTATCTCGTACACCGAGAGACATTTTAAAAAGCTTTCAGTAACTTATGCTCGGCAACTTGTTAACAGTGACCTCACTAATTTTCAAGGTGATCGCACAAAAACTCTAGGACAAGTTCATTCAAATATCAGGTGTCATAGTGGCTGCTGTCACAAGGGGGCGCTGTTTTTGTAAGTGAATATTTTCATATAGGTGTCTTCGGGGCAGGACTATCATCAATCCTAGCAAGTTTGGTTCAGATTAGACTCAGTTTCGCAAAGTTGTAGCAGTTTGTTTTTTTGTCACAAATATCTGACTTTGCAGTGTTGCCATGGCAACACCGTTGAACCATTTGTTATCATAATAAGCACGCATCATCTTTCATGTGTTTTAAATGTTGTCACAAATTTTGAGTTTGATACGATTAACTATGTAAAAGTTATTACCAATAATCCAAGATGGCGGCTTTCCTGTTCGTTTTAGAGCATAGGCTACGCTGACTTTTTTGACCGTCCCAACCTAAGGAACGCGTGTACCAAGTTTCGTGCATGTACATTAAACGTGCTCCTCAGGCCCACAAGTTTTAGGGGGTGGAGCAGTTATTTGCCCCGCCCACTTTCATTTTTTAACGCACATTCCCCGAAACATTGATATACGTAATTTTACACCAGGTCTGATGGGGTTGCAAAATTTGGTGAGTTTTGGGGCATGGGAAAGGCCTCAAAAACGCGATTCATTTGGAGGAATAATAATAAGAATAATCTTAGCGATTATAATAGGGTTCTTGCGCAACCAAGTTGCTCGAACCCTAACTAGTACCGCAAGCGGTAATTGACGGGTTCGAGCTTGATGGCTCGCGAGTCCCCGTGCGTCCACGTCGCAGCGCGAGTCCTCCTCCTCATCTTCCGTTCATTCGCCGCTTGTGGTACTGGTTATTTTCAGCTGCATCCCCGCGCAATGTCAGGCGTGTCCTTTTAAAATGGCCGTCTTCCTGTTGGGTGAAAGGCGTGTCCGTAAACGTGTTTAGGGAAGGTACCTTGACTTACATAACAAGTTTCGTGTGGATCGGAGAATGTCAGACTTTACTTCCTGTTTCGGGAGTTGTACTTCCTGTAAGGAGGTCATCCTTTACAGACATGTTCAGGGCGGGTCTGAGGTCTAACAGTGTGATTTCGTCTATAAGTTGTTATTTTTGTGAAAAACAACTGATGGTATCAGAATTGAAGCTGAATTTTAGAAATAACTAGTTATTTTTGTGATAGAACATCTGATGGTATAAGAATTTAGGGTGCATTTTCTCTTTTTCCCTCTGTTACTTTTTCTCTCTTCCCATTTTCCCTGTTTTTTTTTTTCCTTGGCCCCTCTTGCAGTACCTTTTGCCCCATCTTTCCCTTTCAGAGCAGCATGAGAAACTGTAAATGTTAGATTTGATAGATTTGTAGGCAAATGCCTCCATCATGTGGCGAACAAAGGTTACTGCATTGACAAACCACTCAGTAGAGTGGGTCCTGTGCAGTGTTCTTATGTCAACACCGTTGAACGATTTGTTATCATATTCAGCAAGCATCATCTACCATGTGTTTTACATGTTTTCATTCATTTTGAGTATGATACAATGAAATTTGTTAAAGTTATAAAGGAAATTGTGAACTTGTATTTTATGTTACCACCAGAAGGCGCTGTTTTCAAAATGTACAGTTTTTGCATAAGCATCTTCAGCAAGATCCCATCATCGATCGCTAGAGTTTGGTTAAGATCTGACCTTCCATCGCAAAGTTATAAGAGTTTGTTGTTGTAGCGAAGTACCAGACGTCATATTGTCTGCCGTCAACAGGGGGCACTGTTTTTGAAAGTGAATATTTTTATATAGGCATCTTCAGGGATTGACTATCATCAATCCTAGCAAGTTTGGTTCAGATTGGAATAGCATTCGCAAAGTGGTAGCAGTTTGTTTTTTGTCGCAAATATCTGATTTTGCAGTGTTGTCATTGCAACACTGTTGAACAATTTGTTATCATATTAAGCACGCATCATCTACCATGTGTTTTGAATGTTTTCCCAAATTTTGAGTTTGATACAAGGAAATTTGTTAAAGTTATAAGGGAAATTGTGAACTTGTACTTTCTGTTACCACCAGGTGGCGCTGTTTCCAAAATTTACAGTTTTTGCATAGGCATCTTCAGCAAAAGCCCATCATTGATCATCACAAGTTTGGTTAAGATCTGACCTTCAATCGCAAAGTTATAAGAGTTTGTTGTGTGTTGCGAAATACCAGACTTCCTAGTGTTTGCCACCACCAGGAGGCGATGTTTTCAAAATTTACAGTTTTTGCATAGACATCTTTAGCAAGGGCCCATCATCGATTGTCACTTGTTTGGTTAATATCTGACCTTCCATGGCAAAGTTATAAGAGATTGTTGTGTGTTGCGAGGAATCGTGATTTTCGCCAACTTTCCTGACCTTCTTCTTGTTCGCCGTGATACTTAATGAAAAGATTTTGATACCTTTGGATCCTCAACTTGTTCACAGTGACCTCACAAAGTTTCAAGGTGATCCCATGAAAGCTCTATGACAAGTGCGTTCACATACCATTGGTGCGAAATGGCCAAAATCTGCCAAAAATGTACTTTCAATCCAAGATGGCGGCTTTCCTGTTCGTTTTAGAGCTTCGGCTACACTGACTTTTTTGACCGTCTGGACCTAAGGAACGCGTGAGTACCAAGTTTCGTGCATGTACATTCAACGTGCTCCTCAGGAGGACAAGTTTTACGGGTTGTAAGAGTTTCACCTTTTGTTGTGAAAAATATGAATGAACACCAACTTTGGCGCCCCCTATCTCGTACACCGAGCGATATTTTAAAAAGCTTTCAGGAACTTATGCTCGGCAACTTGTTCACAGTGACCTCACCAACTTTCAAGATGATCGCATAAAAACTCTAGGATTAGTTCATTCAAATATCAGGTGTCATAGTGTCTGCTGTCACCAGGGGGCGCTGTTTTTGAAAGTGAATATTTTCATATAGGCGTCTTCAGGGCCAGACTATCATCAATCCAAGCAAGTTTGGTTCAGATCGGACTCGGATTCGTAAAGTTGTAGCAGTTTGTTTTTTGTCACAAATATCTGACTTTGCAGTGTTGCTGTGGCAACACCGTTGAACGATTTGTTATCATATTAAGCACGCATCATCGAACATGTGTTTTAAATGTTTTCCCAATTTTTGAGTTTGATACGAATAACTCTGTAAAAGTTATAACCGAAATTGTTTTTTTTTGTATATTTTGTTACCACAAGGAGGCACTGTGCTCAAAATTTACGTTTTTTTCACAGACTTCTTCAGCAATGGTCCATCATCAACCCTAGGTAATTTGGTTGGGATGTGACCTTCTATCGCAAAGTTATAAGAGTTTTGTTGCCTGTGGCGAAACATTAAAATTTTCACCACCTTTGCCGGCCCCTTACTCTTACGCCATAATACCTATTGAAAAGATTTTGATACCTTTGGATCCTCAACTTGTCCAAAGTGACCTCACCAAGTTTGAAGGTGATCCCATGAAAGATCTAGGACAAATCTGTTCAAATATCATTGGTGTGAAATGGCCAAAATCAGCAAAGCATTTACTTTCAATCCAAGATGGCGGCTTTCCTGTTAGTTTTAGAGCATAGGCTACGCTGACTTTTTTGACCGGCCCGACCTAAGGAACACGTGTACCAAGTTTTGTGCATGTACATTAAACGTGCTCCTCAGGACCACAAGTTTTAGGGGGTGGAGCAGGTTTTTGGCCCGTCCACTTTCACCCGGGGGCGCTGATTTTGACTTGAAATATTTTCACATAGGTTTGTTCAGGGCCAGACTATCAACAATCCCAGCAAGTTTGGTTCAGATTGGACCAGGATTGGCAAAGTTGTAACAGTTTTTTTTTTTTTGTATTTTCTACCACCACCAGGAGGCGCTGTTTTCAAAATGTATTGTTTTCAGCAATATAGTCGCCTTCAGCAACTACCCATTATCAATCATAGGAAGTTTGGTTGGGATTGGATCTTCCTTCGCAAAGTTATAAGAGTTTTGCTTTTTGTTGTGAAAAATAGGAATTTACACCCACTTTGGCGCCCCCTATCTCGTACACCATGAGACATTTTAAAAAACTTTTGATAACTTAAGCTCCTCAATTGGTTCACAGTGACCTGACCAAGTTTAAAGGTGATCGCACTAGAACTCTAGGACTAGTTCATTCAAATACCAAGGGTCATATTGTCTTTGTCACCAGGGGGCGGTGTTCCCGAAATTGAATATTTTCATATAGACGTCTTCTGGGCCGGACTATCATCAATCCTAGCAAGTTTGGTTCAGATGGGACTAGGATTAGCAAAGTTGTAGCAGTGTGTTTTTTTGACGCAAAAATCCGACTTTGCATCATTACCATGGCAACATCATGTAACGATACGCCATCATATTGAGCACGCATAGTCTACCTTGTGTTTAGAGTCTTTTAACCAATTTTGAGTTTGATACAATAATTTCTGTAAAAGTTATTCCCGAAATTGTAAAAGTAACTTTTTTTTTTAGATTTTCTGCCACCACCAGGAGGCGATGTTTACAAACTTGACAGTTTTTGCATAGGCATCTTCAGCAAGGGCCCATCATCGATCGACACAAGTTTGGTTAAGATCGGACCTTCCATCACAAAGTTATAAGAGTTTTGTTGTGCGTTGCGAGAAATTCGTAATTTTCCCCAAATTTGGCGCCCCCTATCTTGAAAACCATGATACTTATAAGAAGCATTTTAATAACTTAAGATCCTCAACTTGTCCACAGTGACCTCACCAAGTTTAGAGGTGATTCCATGAAAGCTCGAGGACAAGTTCGTTCACATACCATTGCTGCGAAATGGCCAAAATAGGCCAAAAATGGCCGTTCAACCCAAAATGGCGGCCTTCCTGTAGGACTTACAGAGGCGCCAGCACGGACTTTTTGGACCGTCCTGACATGCTTAACATGTGTACCAACTTTCGTGCATGTACGTGAAACAAGAGAAAAATCGGCCTGATGAAAGCTGGTTTTCATTTTCGTAAGCCCCGCCCACTTCCAATTTTGTACGCAGTGTCCCCGAAGTACTTTCAGACGTAAATTTACACCAGGTTTGATGCACTTGCAAAAGTTGGTGAGTTTTCGTGTATGGGAAAGACCTCAAAAAGGCGATTCATTTAGAGGAAAAATAATAATAATAATAAGAACTAGTACCGCAAGCGGTAATCAACGGGTTCGAGCTTGACGGCTCGCGGGTCTCCCTGCGCCCACCTCGCCGTGCGAGACGTCTAGCTCATCTTCCGTTCATTCACCGCTTGCGGCAGTAGTAATTTTCAGCTTAGACTATTTTCAGCGTCCATGTGCTAAGTTAGATGGCACTTCCTGTTTAAAATGGCCGACTTCCTGTTTGGTGAAAGGTGTGTCCGTAAACGTGTTCAGGGACGTTCCTCACATATCAAGTTTTGTGAAGATTGGAAAATGTTAGACTTGACTTCCTGTTTCGGGAGTTCTACTTCCTGTAGGGAGGTTATCCTTTACAGCACATATGTCAGAATCAAGGCCCGTGAATGAGTTATGTCTGGCCCACGGGATGATTTTTAATTACTATTAAAACCGGCTTGCACTATTATGTGCCCTCAGCACCATAATACTACACATCCCAAGATGCACTGTGAGTGCGATCCCGTGTCATCCTTCATGAACAGCATCACAGTCACAGTGGAAAACTAAACATTGCTGTCATTTTTCATCTCCCTCTCCCCAAATAGACAAATAGAAAAGTAGACGGTGAAAACAGGGTTTTCAAGACAGGTGGGAGGCAGAATAATGTTCACCGAAGTAAAAGGAAAGCCTGTGTGTCTTGTGTGTGGAGACAGTGTGTCGTTATGAAAGAATATAACTTAAGAAGGCACTATGAAACATGCAACTGTTTTGCACTTTTCAAGTTTGCACTAACTTCTAATTTTATTATAAAAGACAGACATTGGTGAGGATCAGAGCAGCACACTGATTTGTTTTGTAACATGCTGTTTCATTTTTGCATTTATCTTGCCATTGAGCTTTGAAGGAAAATAACATTTTGCTGTTTACCTGTTAAAAAGAAGACGGAAAAACGTTTTCAATTTGTTACTGAAAGAGCCTTGAGAAAATATTGCAACTGATTTTATTTATATTTTGCTTAATTTAATTTAATTTAATTTAATTTAATTTAATTTAATTTAATTTAATTTAATTTAATTTAATTTAATTTAATGATTGAGTGCAATATAGGCTGTGGTATTGGTATTGGTTCAATATGTGCAGTAATTGCAAGTTTTAATAAATATTTAATCCTCCACCTGTACCATTTTTTTTATTTTGGCCCCCCGTGTATTTGACTTTGGCATTACTGCTTTACAGACATGTTCCGGACGGGTCTGAGGTCTCACGTATGAAGTTTCAAGTGGATACAACAATCCCAATTAGAGCAGCATGAGAAACTGTAAATGTTAGATTTGATATATTTGTAGGCAAATGCCTCCATCATGTGGCGAACAATGGTTACTGCATGAACAAACCACTC
>NW_025322324.1:0-16185 GCF_019176455.1 Solea senegalensis | reverse complement strand
TTGACCCCTAATGGAAAAGAGCTAAGGGCAGCATTGTAGGTGACTAATAGTTGGTGTCTTAGGCCACCTTCTCTGTTGTGTGATGGTTTTCTAGGCTAAAAAAATAAGGTTATTTCATTCCCCTTTCAAACCATATGTCCCCCTTGGCCAGAATGTGGACATTCTCGTCATCAACAGAGTATCTTTTGTGCTTCAGATGCAAATGGGCAGCCCGGTCTGGACAAGTCACAGCTACCCGCCAAGTCAGGATGGCCGAGCGGTCCAAGGCGCTGCGGTCAGGTCGCAGTCTCCCATGGAGGCGTGGGTTCGAATCCCACTTCTGACAGGATAACTTTTGGGGCAGCCGGACTTTGCCTCATAACAGAACAGTTGGGCGTTCAAATCCCTAGACACGTCAACTACTTGCCCCCATTCACAGCCATTGCTCCCTTGGTGTACTCAGGTGGTGCCCACTGCTCCTTGGAATCCCTGCATTCGGCGTGCGTGCGCAAATTAAACGACTCTTTAAGCATGCGAGATTCCAGCTTGGTCACATTCACTACACTTGGCAAAGACTTGACTGGTTTCATGGTTGAAACAGTGCTGTGTGAAAGGCCTTTCTGCAAGAATCGTAGCGCAAGTCCAAGGAAACAGGGAACTCCCACATCTCAAACGTTATAATTGGACCACACCTGCAGAGGGCTCGTCCGGGAGTTGAACCCGGGACCTCTCGCACCCAAAGCGAGAATCATACCCCTAGACCAACGAGCCTCTATAGAGGGGAAATATTCTATGTAGGTGTCGTGTTACAGATTTTATGTGAGAAATACTCATCAAGAATGGGTCACAGAGCTTTTGAGTCTACATCTGCAAACCCGCAATTCCACCTCACTCACAAAGGACTTACATTGATGAGGCTTTATGCTTGCAATAGTTCAGTGGATGTTTTGTGTGGGATTTTGAATGTGGGCCCTCTTTCAGCCAGAGAATAAGACCAACAAAATGTACTCATTTCTCCAGGGAAGCATGTCTGCTAAGGCCTAAGATTACGATAAGATAACATGTTTTAGGATTCCTTTTCTTTGTATAAAGGTGAGCCAAGTAGGTCTCTCCTTCCACTCTCTTTATTTCTCAATAGTCTTCACTTTCATTCAAAATCCCTATTGAGCATGGGTGACAGGTTCATAGAGTTTGCCACTTTAAATGTGCAATACCACCACAGTCACAAACAACTCGCATTAGTAAGAACAGAATTTATAGTTGAGATAGGGCTCGACTGTGTGAGTCATTCAGTACATTTGGCAAGGACAAACTTCATGGTTGAAACACTGCTGTGTGAAAGGCTTATCTGAGATTTCAACCCAGGACCTTCGGCTGCTATTGCAAAGCCAACAGAGCAGAAGTTGCAGGTAAGCGTGACGTCCTGACAGAAGAACGGGGGCTGTATAGGGCTCGTCCGGGATTTGAACCCGGGACCTCTCGCACCCTAAGCGAGAATCATACCCCTAGACCACCGAGCCACGAACCTTGCGCCATTTTATATGTAGGTCTCCTGTTACAGATTGTATGTGAGAACTATTACAATATCACCAGATTAAGTTAAAAAGACAAGGGAAATTGGGAAAAGATACTGTTGGACTATGTTTTATGTTCTGTCTGTGAAGGTTCTTAGACATCCAGATCATTGTCAGGAGTTTGCTGTGGACAACAAGACTTGCTGGAGTTAGGTTGAAGATGTTTTAACGCTCATCCACGAGGCTTCTTCACTTCTGACTGTCTTGTGGATAAAAAAAAAAAATCCAGGTATTTAGCCTCTGTAAGCTGGATACATGTAAAGAAAACGTTACATTGAACAACGCAGGTCGTTCACACTCTGACCCACTTCCTGGTAGTTAGTTTCACCTGAGTCAAGTTGGGAATGACCGTTGTTGGGGTCACCTGAGAGACACCTCACAGAATAAGTGTAAAAATCCAGCTTCTGACCAGAGTGGTATGATGTATTCTGTAACAGCCCAGCCCACAATCCAGATGAAAAGTTTTATTGAGAGACGCAGGATTCTCACCCACAACTTCAGGGAAAGACTGTCACCTGAATGCAGGGCCTTCCTGACTCTATACACTTTAAAAACATTTCAACTGCACAGGTGGGTTCCCAGTGGTTCCCAGTGGTTCCATAGTGGTTCCATAGTGGTTCCATAGTGGTTCCATAGTGGTTCCATAGTGTAATGGTTAGCACTCTGGACTCTGAATCCAGCAATCCGAGTTCAAATCTCGGTGGAACCTGTCTTTTTGGTATTTACGCTAGCCAAATTGATGAAGAATGAAATGTGGCACAGCTTGGAAAAAGACTGCAAGTTTGTCATGTTGCTGTGATCAGCTCAGAAGTCAGAAAGCTTCCCAACAGATCCTTCTTCAGTGCCCCCTTTGGTATAATGGGGTGGGGAAGCTGACTAAAGACTGTCTGCCTCTGTTGCGCCTCACCTGCTGTACTATCTGGAGTACCATTTGGCTAGTAACAGAACAGTTGGTGGTTCAACTCCCTGGACACGTCAAGGACTGGCATACCCCATAGCAAACAACTCGCGCCCATTCACACCCATTGCTCCCTTGGCGTAGGCAGGCCCAGTGTCCTTGGCTTGCATTGGATGTGTTTGCTCACTGGTGTGTGTGCGCTGTCAAGACTGGCTCAGATGACTTGACAAAACAGCTACAAGAGAGATGCTGGCAATTTAACATTTATTTATAATCAACATAACAAGCTAAACCAAACATAACCTATATCTGTAATCAGGTGAATCAGTTGTAAATGCAGGTGTATGGATGTGTGTGAGTGTTGGATGTGAAACTAAGAACAAAACAATGTGAGCTGCAGGACGCCAGGCTGGAAATGGTGAGAGAGAGCACGGCTGGACTGTTGGGCTTTAAAGGCACAGCCCCGCCTCCGTAGTAACTGCACACACCTGTGATGCATAGGCTTGATTGCCTGCCTGATTGCCTGTGTGAAACAAAGAGAAAGGGAGAGAGACACACCTACACAACCCCGGCCACTCGGGGTCGTCACAGCGCAAATTAAACTACTAAACTCCACCCTCTTCAAACTTGCGTTACCACGGCTGTTAGATTTGGCAAGGACAAACTTCATGGTTGAAACATTATTGTGTGAAAGGCTTTTCTGGGATTTGAACCCAGGACTTTTCACGGCCATTGCATTCATTTTCTTTTTATCAAGTGGTCTTGCTTGAGGTAAGTTGAAGATATTTCACCTCTCATCCAAGAGACCCACTCTGCTAATGTGTGTTGGAGTTCACCTTTGTTTGTCAGTGGTTTGCTTGTTGACCCCTAATGGAAAAGAGCTAAGGGCAGCATTGTAGGTGACTAATAGTTGGTGTCTTAGGCCACCTTCTCTGTTGTGTGATGGTTTTCTAGGCTAAAAAAATAAGGTTATTTCATTCCCCTTTCAAACCATATGTCCCCCTTGGCCAGAATGTGGCCATTCTCGTCATCAACAGAGTATCTTTTGTTCTTCAGATGCAAATGGGCAGCCCGGTCTGGACAAGTCACAGCTACCCGCCAAGTCAGGATGGCCGAGCGGGCCAAGGCGCTGCGTTCAGGTCGCAGTCTCCCATGGAGGCGTGGGTTCGAATCCCACTTCTGACAGGATAACTTTTGGGGCAGCCGGACTTTGCCTCATAACAGAACAGTTGGGCGTTCAAATCCCTAGACACGTCAACTACTTGCCCCCATTCACAGCCATTGCTCCCTTGGTGTACTCAGGTGGTGCCCACTGCTCCTTGGAATCCCTGCATTCGGCGTGCGTGCGCAAATTAAACGACTCTTTAAGCATGCGAGATTCCAGCTTGGTCACATTCACTACACTTGGCAAAGACTTGACTGGTTTCATGGTTGAAACAGTGCTGTGTGAAAGGCCTTTCTGCAAGAATCATAGCGCAAGTCCCAGGAAACAGGGAACTCCCACATCTCAAACGTTATAATTGGACCACACCTGCAGAGGGCTCGTCCGGGATTTGAACCCGGGACCTCTCGCACCCAAAGCGAGAATCATACCCCTAGACCAACGAGCCTCTATAGAGGGGAAATATTCTATGTAGGTGTCGTGTTACAGATTTTATGTGAGAAATACTCATCAAGAATGGGTCACAGAGATTTTGAGTCTACATCTGCAAACCCGCAATTCCACCTCACTCACAAAGGACTTACATTGATGAGGCTTTATGCTTGCAATAGTTCAGTGGATGTTTTGTGTGGGATTTTGAATGTGGGACCTCTTTCAGCCAAAGTGAGAATAAGACCAACAAAATGTACTCATTTCTCCAGGGAAGCATGTCTGCTAAGGCCTAAGATTACGATAAGATAACATGTTTTAGGATTCCTTTTCTTTGTATAAAGGTGAGTCAAGTAGGTCTCTCCTTCCAATCTCTTTATTTCTCAATAGTCTTCACTTTCATTCAAAATCCCTATTGATCATGGTTGACAGGTTCATAGAGTTTGCCACTTTAAATGTGCAATACCACCACAGTCACAAACAACTCGCATTAGTAAGGACGGAATTTGTAGTTGAGATAGGGCTCAACTGTGTGAGTCATTCAGTACATTTGGCAAGGACAAACTTCATGGTTGAAACACTCTGAGATTTCAACCCAGGACCTTCGACTGCTATTGCAAAGCCAACAGAGCAGAAGTTGCAGGTAAGCGTGACGTCCTGACAGAAGAACGGGGGCTGTATAGGGCTCGTCCGGGATTTGAACCCGGGACCTCTCGCACCCTAAGCGAGAATCATACCCCTAGACCAACGAGCCACGAACCTTGCGCCATTTTCTATGTAGGTGTCCTGTTAGAGATTGTATGTGAGAACTATTACAATATCACCAGATTAAGTTAAAAAGACAAGGGAAATTGGGAAAAGATACTGTTGGACTATGTTTTATGTTCTGTCTGTGAAGGTTCTTAGACATCCAGATCATTGTCAGGAGTTTGCTGTGGACAACAAGACTTGCTGGAGTTAGGTTGAAGATGTTTTAACGCTCATCCACGAGGCTTCTTCACTTCTGACTGTCTTGTGGATAAAAAAAAAAATCCAGGTATTTAGCCTCTGTAAGCTGGATACATGTAAAGAAAACGTTACATTGAACAACGCAGGTCGTTCACACTCTGACCCACTTCCGTGTAGTTAGTTTCACCTGAGTCAAGTTGGGATTGACCGTTGTTGGGGTCACCTGAGAGACACCTCACAGAATAAGTGTAAAAATCCAGCTTCTGACCAGAGTGGTATGATGTATTCTGTAACAGCCCAGACCACAATCCAGATGAAAAGTTTTATTGAGAGACGCAGGATTCTCACCCACAACTTCAGGGAAAGACTGTCACCTGAATGCAGGGCCTTCCTGACTCTATACACTTTAAAAACATTTCAACTGCACAGGTGGGTTCCCAGTGGTTCCCAGTGGTTCCCAGTGGTTCCCAGTGGTTCCCAGTGGTTCCCAGTGGTTCCCAGTGGTTCCCAGTGGTTCCCAGTGGTTCCCAGTGGCACCCAGTGGCACCCAGTGGTTCCACGTTGTAATGGTTAGCACTCTGGACTCTGAATCCAGCAATCCGAGTTCAAATCTCGGTGGAACCTGTCTTTTTGGTATTTACGCTAGCCAAATTGATGAAGAATGAAATGTGGCACAGCTTGGAAAAAGACTGCAAGTTTGTCATGTTGCTGTGATCAGCTCAGAAGTCAGAAAGCTTCCCAACAGATCCTTCTTCAGTGCCCCCTTTGGTATAATGGGGTGGGGAAGCTGACTAAAGACTGTCTGCCTCTGTTGCACCTCACCTGCTGTACTATCTGGAGTACCATTTGGCTAGTAACAGAACAGTTGGTGGTTCAAATCCCTGGACACGTCAAGGACTGGCATACTCCATAGCAAACAACTCGCGCCCATTCACACCCATTGCTCCCTTGGCGTAGGCAGGCCCAGTGTCCTTGGCTTGCATTGGATGTGTTTGCGCAAATTAAACTACTAAACTCCACCCTCTTCAAACTTGCGTTACCACGGCTGTTAGATTTGGCAAGGACAAACTTCATGGTTGAAACATTGCTGTGTGAAAGGCTTTTCTGGGATTTGAACCCAGGACCTTTCACAGCCATTGCATTCATTTTCTTTTTATCAAATGGTCTTGCTTGAGGTAAGTTGAAGATATTTCACCTCTCATCCAAGAGACCCACTCTGCTAATGTGTGTTGGAGTTCACCTTTGTTTGTCAGTGGTTTGCTTGTTGACCCCTAATGGAAAAGAGCTAAGGGCAGCAGTGTAGGTGACTAATAGTTGGTGTCTTAGGCCACCTTCTCTGTTGTGTGATGGTTTTCTAGGCTAAAAAAATAAGGTTATTTCATTCCCCTTTCAAACCATATGTCCCCCTTGGCCAGAATGTGGACATTCTCGTCATCAACAGAGTATCTTTTGTTCTTCAGATGCAAATGGGCAGCCCGGTCTGGACAAGTCACAGCTACCCGCCAAGTCAGGATGGCCGAGCGGTCCAAGGGGCTGCGTTCAGGTCGCAGTCTCCCATGGAGGCGTGGGTTCGAATCCCACTTCTGACAGGATAACTTTTGGGGCAGCCGGACTTTGCCTCATAACAGAACAGTTGGGCGTTCAAATCCCTAGACACGTCAACAATTGGCCTAGCCCATAGCAAACTACTTGCCCCCATTCACAGCCATTGCTCCCTTGGTGTACTCAGGTGGTGCCCACTGCTCCTTGGATTCCCTGCATTCGGTGTGCGTGCGCAAATTAAACGCCTCTTTAAGCATGCGAGATTCCAGCTTGGTCACATTCACTACACTTGGCAAAGACTTGACTGGTTTCATGGTTGAAACAGTGCTGTGTGAAAGGCCTTTCTGCAAGAATCGTAGCGCAAGTCCAAGGAAACAGGGAACTCCCACATCTCAAACGTTATAATTGGACCACACCTGCAGAGGGCTCGTCCGGGATTTGAACCCGGGACCTCTCGCACCCAAAGCGAGAATCATACCCCTAGACCAACGAGCCTCTATAGAGGGGAAATATTCTATGTAGGTGTCGTGTTACAGATTTTATGTGAGAAATACTCATCAAGAATGGGTCACAGAGCTTTTGAGGCTACATCTGCAAACCCGCAATTCCACCTCACTCACAAAGGACTTACATTGATGAGGCTTTATGCTTGCAATAGTTCAGTGGATGTTTTGTGTGGGATTTTGAATGTGGGACCTCTTTCAGCCAGAGAATAAGACCAACAAAATGTACTCATTTCTCCAGGGAAGCATGTCTGCTAAGGCCTAAGATTACGATAAGATAACATGTTTTAGGATTCCTTTTCTTTGTATAAAGGTGAGTCAAGTAGGTCTCTCCTTCCACTCTCTTTATTTCTCAATAGTCTTCACTTTCATTCAAAATCCCTATTGATCATGGTTGACAGGTTCATAGAGTTTGCCACTTTAAATGTGCAATACCACCACAGTCACAAACAACTCGCATTAGTAAGAACAGAATTTATAGTTGAGATAGGGCTCGACTGTGTGAGTCATTCAGTACATTTGACAAGGACAAACTTCATGGTTGAAACACTGCTGTGTGAAAGGCTTATCTGAGATTTCAACCCAGGACCTTCGACTGCTATTGCAAAGCAGAAGTTGCAGGTAAGCGTGACGTCCTGACAGAAGAACGGGGGCTGTATAGGGCTCGTCCGGGATTTGAACCCGGGACCTCTCGCACCCTAAGCGAGAATCATACCCCTAGACCAACGAGCCACGCACCTTGCGCCATTTTCTATGTAGGTGTCCTGTTACAGATTGTATGTGAGAACTATTACAATATCACCAGATTAAGTTAAAAAGACAAGGGAAATTGGGAAAAGATACTGTTGGACTATGTTTTATGTTCTGTCTGTGAAGGTTCTTAGTCATCCAGATCATTGTCAGGAGTTTGCTGTGGACAACAAGACTTGCTGGAGTTAGGTTGAAGATGTTTTAACGCTCATCCACGAGGCTTCTTCACTTCTGACTGTCTTGTGGATAAAAAAAAGAAATCCAGGTATTTAGCCTCTGTAAGCTGGATACATGTAAAGAAAACGTGCATTGGATGTGTTTGCTCACTGGTGTGTGTGCGCAAATTAAACTACTAAACTCCACCCTCTTCAAACTTGCGTTACAACGGCTGTTAGATTTGGCAAGGACAAACTTCATGGTTGAAACATTGCTGTGTGAAAGGCTTTTCTGGGATTTGAACCCAGGACCTTTCACGGCCATTGCATTCATTTTCTTTTTATCAAGTGGTCTTGCTTGAGGTAAGTTGAAGATATTTCACCTCTCATCCAAGAGACCCACTCTGCTAATGTGTGTTGGAGTTCACCTTTGTTTGTCAGTGGTTTGCTTGTTGACCCCTAATGGAAAAGAGCTAAGGGCAGCATTGTAGGTGACTAATAGTTGGTGTCTTAGGCCACCTTCTCTGTTGTGTGATGGTTTTCTAGGCTAAAAAAATAAGGTTATTTCATTCCCCTTTCAAACCATATGTCCCCCTTGGCCAGAATGTGGACATTCTCGTCATCAACAGAGTATCTTTTGTTCTTCAGATGCAAATGGGCAGCCCGGGCTGGACAAGTCACAGCTACCCGCCAAGTCAGGATGGCCGAGCGGTCCAAGGCGCTGCGTTCAGGTCGCAGTCTCCCATGGAGGCGTGGGTTCGAATCCCACTTCTGACAGGATAACTTTTGGGGCAGCCGGACTTTGCCTCATAACTGAACAGTTGGGCGTTCAAATCCCTAGACACGTCAACAATTGGCCTAGCCCATAGCAAACTACTTGCCCCCATTCACAGCCATTGCTCCCTTGGTGTACTCAGGTGGTGCCCACTGCTCCTTGGATTCCCTGCATTCGGTGTGCGTGCGCAAATTAAACGACTCTTTAAGCATGCGAGATTCCATTCACTACACTTGGCAAAGACTTGACTGGTTTCATGGTTGAAACAGTGCTGTGTGAAAGGCCTTTCTGCAAGAATCGTAGCGCAAGTCCCAGGAAACAGGAAACTCCCACATCTCAAACGCTATAATTGGACCACACCTGCAGAGGGCTCGTCCAGGATTTGAACCCGGGACCTCTCGCACCCAAAGCGAGAATCATACCCCTAGACCAACGAGCCTCTATAGAGGGGAAATATTCTATGTAGGTGTCGTGTTACAGATTTTATGTGAGAAATACTCATCAAGAATGGGTCACAGAGCTTTTGAGTCTACATCTGCAACCCCGCAATTCCACCTCACTCACAAAGGACTTACATTGATGAGGCTTTATGCTTGCAATAGTTCAGTGGATGTTTTGTGTGGGATTTTGAATGTGGGACCTCTTTCAGCCAGAGAATAAGACCAACAAAATGTACTCATTTCTCCAGGGAAGCATGTCTGCTAAGGCCTAAGATTACGATAAGATAACATGTTTTAGGATTCCTTTTCTTTGTATAAAGGTGAGTCAAGTAGGTCTCTCCTTCCAATCTCTTTATTTCTCAATAGTCTTCACTTTCATTCAAAATCCCTATTGATCATGGTTGACAGGTTCATAGAGTTTGCCACTTTAAATGTGCAACACCACCACACTCACAAACAACTCGCATTAGTAAGAACAGAATTTATAGTTGAGATAGGGCTCGACTGTGTGAGTCATTCAGTACATTTGGCAAGGACAAACTTCATGGTTGAAACACTGCTGTGTGAAAGGCTTATCTGAGATTTCAACCCAGGACCTTCGACTGCTATTGCAAAGCCAACAGAGCAGAAGTTGCAGGTAAGCGTGACGTCCTGACAGAAGAACGGGGGCTGTATAGGGCTCGTCCGGGATTTGAACCCGGGACCTCTCGCACCCTAAGCGAGAATCATACCCCTAGACCAACGAGCCACGAAGCTTGCACCATTTTATATGTAGGTCTCCTGTTACAGATTGTATGTGAGAACTATTACAATATCACCAGATTAAGTTAAAAAGACAAGGGAAATTGTGAAAAGATACTGTTGGACTATGTTTTATGTTCTGTCTGTGAAGGTTCTTAGACATCCAGATCATTGTCAGGAGTTTGCTGTGGACAACAAGACTTGCTGGAGTTAGGTTGAAGATGTTTTAACGCTCATCCACGAGGCTTCTTCACTTCTGACTGTCTTGTGGATAAAAAAAAAAATCCAGGTATTTAGCCTCTGTAAGCTGGATACATGTAAAGAAAACGTTACATTGAACAACGCAGGTCGTTCACACTCTGACCCACTTCCGGGTAGTTAGTTTCACCTGAGTCAAGTTGGGAATGACCGTTGTTGGGGTCACCTGAGAGACACCTCACAGAATAAGTGTAAAAATCCAGCTTCTGACCAGAGTGGTATGATGTATTCTGTAACAGCCCAGACCACAATCCAGATGAAAAGTTTTATTGAGAGACGCAGGATTCTCACCCACAACTTCAGGGAAAGACTGTCACCTGAATGCAGGGCCTTCCTGACTCTATACACTTTAAAAACATTTCAACTGCACAGGTGGGTTCCCAGTGGTTCCCAGTGGTTCCCAGTGGTTCCCAGTGGTTCCCAGTGGTTCCCAGTGGTTCCCAGTGGTTCCCAGTGGTTCCCAGTGGTTCCCAGTGGCACCCAGTGGCACCCAGTGGTTCCACGTTGTAATGGTTAGCACTCTGGACTCTGAATCCAGCAATCCGAGTTCAAATCTTGGTGGAACCTGTCTTTTTGGTATTTACGCTAGCCAAATTGATGAAGAATGAAATGTGGCACAGCTTGGAAAAAGACTGCAAGTTTGTCATGTTGCTGTGATCAGCTCAGAAGTCAGAAAGCTTCCCAACAGATCCTTCTTCAGTGCCCCCTTTGGTATAATGGGGTGGGGAAGCTGACTAAAGACTGTCTGCCTCTGTTTCGCCTCACCTGCTGTACTATCTGGAGTACCATTTGGCTAGTAACAGAACAGTTGGTGGTTCAAATCCCTGGACACGTCAAGGACTGGCATACCCCATAGCAAACAACTCGCGCCCATTCACACCCATTGCTCCCTTGGCGTAGGCAGGCCCAGTGTCCTTGGCTTGCATTGGATGTGTTTGCTCACTGGTGTGTGTGCCCAAATTAAACTACTAAACTCCACCCTCTTCAAACTTGCGTTACCACGGCTGTTAGATTTGGCAAGGACAAACTTCATGGTTGAAACATTATTGTGTGAAAGGCTTTTCTGGGATTTGAACCCAGGACTTTTCACGGCCATTGCATTCATTTTCTTTTTATCAAGTGGTCTTGCTTGAGGTAAGTTGAAGATATTTCACCTCTCATCCAAGAGACACACTCTGCTAATGTGTGTTGGAGTTCACCTTTGTTTGTCAGTGGTTTGCTTGTTGACCCCTAATGGAAAAGAGCTAAGGGCAGCATTGTAGGTGACTAATAGTTGGTGTCTTAGGCCACCTTCTCTGTTGTGTGATGGTTTTCTATGCTAAAAAAATAAGGTTATTTCATTCCCCTTTCAAACCATATGTCCCCCTTGGCCAGAATGTGGACATTCTCGTCAGCAACAGAGTATCTTTTGTTCTTCAGATGCAAATGGGCAGCCCGGTCTGGACAAGTCACAGCTACCCGCCAAGTCAGGATGGCCGAGCGGTCCAAGGCGCTGCGTTCAGGTCGCAGTCTCCCATGGAGGCGTGGGTTCGAATCCCACTTCTGACAGGATATCTTTTGGGGCAGCCGGACTTTGCCTCATAACAGAACAGTTGGGCGTTCAAATCCCTAGACACGTCAACAATTGGCCTAGCCCATAGCAAACTACTTGCCCCCATTCACAGCCATTGCTCCCTTGGTGTACTCAGGTGGTGCCCACTGCTCCTTGGATTCCCTGCATTCGGTGTGCGTGCGCAAATTAAACGACTCTTTAAGCATGCGAGATTCCAGCTTGGTCACATTCACTACACTTGGCAAAGACTTGACTGGTTTCATGGTTGAAACAGTGCTGTGTGAAAGGCCTTTCTGCAAGAACCGTAGCGCAAGTCCAAGGAAACAGGGAACTCCCACATCTCAAACGTTATAATTGGACCACCCCTGCAGAGGGCTCGTCCGGGATTTGAACCCGGGACCTCTCGCACCCAAAGCGAGAATCATACCCCTAGACCAACGAGCCTCTATAGAGGGGAAATATTCTATGTAGGTGTCGTGTTACAGATTTTATGTGAGAAATACTCATCAAGAATGGGTCACAGAGCTTTTGAGTCTACATCTGCAAACCCGCAATTCCACCTCACTCACAAAGGACTTACATTGATGAGGCTTTATGCTTGCAATAGTTCAGTGGATGTTTTGTGTGGGATTTTGAATGTGGGCCCTCTTTCAGCCAGAGAATAAGACCAACAAAATGTACTCATTTCTCCAGGGAAGCATGTCTGCTAAGGCCTAAGATTACGATAAGATAACATGTTTTAGGATTCCTTTTCTTTGTATAAAGGTGAGTCAAGTAGGTCTCTCCTTCCAATCTCTTTATTTCTCAATAGTCTTCACTTTCATTCAAAATCCCTATTGATCATGGTTGACAGGTTCATAGAGTTTGCCACTTTAAATGTGCAATACCACCACAGTCACAAACAACTCGCATTAGTAAGGACGGAATTTGTAGTTGAGATAGGGCTCAACTGTGTGAGTCATTCAGTACATTTGGCAAGGACAAACTTCATGGTTGAAACACTCTGAGATTTCAACCCAGGACCTTCGACTGCTATTGCAAAGCCAACAGAGCAGAAGTTGCAGGTAAGCGGGACGTCCTGACAGAAGAACGGGGGCTGTATAGGGCTCGTCCGGGATTTGAACCCGGGACCTCTCGCACCCTAAGCGAGAATCATACCCCTAGACCAACGAGCCACGAACCTTGCGCCATTTTCTATGTAGGTGTCCTGTTACAGATTGTATGTGAGAACTATTACAATATCACCAGATTAAGTTAAAAAGACAAGGGAAATTGGGAAAAGATACTGTTGGACTATTTTTTATGTTCTGTCTGTGAAGGTTCTTAGACATCCAGATCATTGTCAGGAGTTTGCTGTGGACAACAAGACTTGCTGGAGTTAGGTTGAAGATGTTTTAACACTCATCCACGAGGCTTCTTCACTTCTGACTGTCTTGTGGATAAAAAAAAGAAATCCAGGTATTTAGCCTCTGTAAGCTGGATACATGTAAAGAAAACGTGCATTGGATGTGTGTCTACTAAACTCCACCCTCTTCAAACTTGCGTTACCACGGCTGTTAGATTTGGCAAGGACAAACTTCATGGTTGAAACATTGCTGTGTGAAAGGCTTTTCTGGGATTTGAACCCAGGACCTTTCACGGCCATTGCATTCATTTTCTTTTTATCAAGTGGTCTTGCTTGAGGTAAGTTGAAGATATTTCACCTCTCATCCAAGAGACCCACTCTGCTAATGTGTGTTGGAGTTCACCTTTGTTTGTCAGTGGTTTGCTTGTTGACCCCTAATGGAAAAGAGCTAAGGGCAGCATTGTAGGGGACTAATAGTTGGTGTCTTAGGCCACCTTCTCTGTTGTGTGATGGTTTTCTAGGCTAAAAAAATAAGGTTATTTCATTCCCCTTTCAAACCATATGTCCCCCTTGGCCAGAATGTGGACATTCTCGTCATCAACAGAGTATCTTTTGTTCTTCAGATGCAAATGGGCAGCCCGGTCTGGACAAGTCACAGCTACCCGCCAAGTCAGGATGGCCGAGCAGTCCAAGGCGCTGCGTTCAGGTCGCAGTCTCCCATGGAGGCGTGGGTTCGAATCCCACTTCTGACAGGATATCTTTTGGGGCAGCCGGACTTTGCCTCATAACAGAACAGTTGGGCGTTCAAATCCCTAGACACGTCAACAATTGGCCTAGCCCATAGCAAACTACTTGCCCCCATTCACAGCCATTGCTCCCTTGGGGTACTCAGGTGGTGCCCACTGCTCCTTGGATTCCCTGCATTCGGTGTGCGTGCGCAAATTAAACGACTCTTTAAGCATGCGAGATTCCAGCTTGGTCACATTCACTACACTTGGCAAAGACTTGACTGGTTTCATGGTTGAAACAGTGCTGTGTGAAAGGCCTTTCTGCAAGAACCATAGCGCAAGTCCAAGGAAACAGGGAACTCCCACATCACAAACGTTATAATTGGACCACACCTGCAGAGGGCTCGTCCGGGATTTGAACCCGGGACCTCTCGCACCCAAAGCGAGAATCATACCCCTAGACCAACGAGCCTCTATAGAGGGGAAATATTCTATGTAGGTGTCGTGTTACAGATTTTATTTGAGAAATACTCATCAAGAATGGGTCACAGAGCTTTTGAGTCTACATCTGCAAACCCGCAATTCCACCTCACTCACAAAGGACTTACATTGATGAGGCTTTATGCTTGCAATAGTTCAGTGGATGTTTTGTGTGGGATTTTGAATGTGGGACCTCTTTCAGCCAGAGAATAAGACAAACAAAATGTACTCATTTCTCCAGGGAAGCATGTCTGCTAAGGCCTAAGATTACGATAAGATAACATGTTTTAGGATTCCTTTTCTTTGTATAAAGGTGAGTCAAGTAGGTCTCTCCTTCCAATCTCTTTATTTCTCAATAGTCTTCACTTTCATTCAAAATCCCTATTGATCATGGTTGACAGGTTCATAGAGTTTGCCACTTTAAATGTGCAATACCACCACAGTCACAAACAACTCGCATTAGTAAGGACGGAATTTGTAGTTGAGATAGGGCTCAACTGTGTGAGTCATTCAGTACATTTGGCAAGGACAAACTTCATGGTTGAAACACTCTGAGATTTCAACCCAGGACCTTCGACTGCTATTGCAAAGCCAACAGAGCAGAAGTTGCAGGTAAGCGTGACGTCCTGACAGAAGAACGGGGGCTGTATAGGGCTCGTCTGGGATTTGAACCCGGGACCTCTCGCACCCTAAGCGAGAATCATACCCCTAGACCAACGAGCCACGAACCTTGCGCCATTTTCTATGTAGGTGTCCTGTTACAGATTGTATGTGAGAACTATTACAATATCACCAGATTAAGTTAAAAAGACAAGGGAAATTGGGAAAAGATACTGTTGGACTATTTTTTATGTTCTGTCTGTGAAGGTTCTTAGACATCCAGATCATTGTCAGGAGTTTGCTGTGGACAACAAGACTTGCTGGAGTTAGGTTGAAGATGTTTTAACGCTCATCCACGAGGCTTCTTCACTTCTGACTGTCTTGTGGATAAAAAAAAGAAATCCAGGTATTTAGCCTCTGTAAGCTGGATACATGTAAAGAAAACATGCATTGGATGTGTTTGCTCACTGGTGTGTGTGCGCAAATTAAACTACTAAACTCCACCCTCTTCAAACTTGCGTTACCACGGCTGTTAGATTTGGCAAGGACAAACTTCATGGTTGAAACATTGCTGTGTGAAAGGCTTTTCTGGGATTTGAACCCAGGACCTTTCACGGCCATTTCATTCATTTTCTTTTTATCAAGTGGTCTTGCTTGAGGTAAGTTGAAGATATTTCACCTCTCATCCAAGAGACCCACTCTGCTAATGTGTGTTGGAGTTCACCTTTGTTTGTCAGTGGGTTGCTTGTTGACCCCTAATGGAAAAGAGCTAAGGGCAGCATTGTAGGTGACTAATAGTTGGTGTCTTAGGCCACCTTCTCTGTTGTGTGATGGTTTTCTAGGCTAAAAAAATAAGGTTATTTCATTCCCCTTTCAAACCATATGTCCCCCTTGGCCAGAATGTGGACATTCTCGTCATCAACAGAGTATCTTTTGTTCTTCAGATGCAAATGGGCAGCCCGGTCTGGACAAGTCACAGCTACCCGCCAAGTCAGGATGGCCGAGCGGTCCAAGGCGCTGCGTTCAGGTCGCAGTCTCCCATGGAGGCGTGGGTTCGAATCCCCCTTCTGACAGGATAACTTTTGGGGCAGCCGGACTTTGCCTCATAACAGAACAGTTGGGCGTTCAAATTCCTAGACACGTCAACAATTGGCCTAGCCCATAGCAAACTACTTGCCCCCATTCACAGCCATTGCTCCCTTGGTGTACTCAGGTGGTGCCCACTGCTCCTTGGTTTCCCTGCATTTGGTGTGTGTGCCCAAATTAAACGACTCTTTAAGCATGCAAGATTCCAGCTTGGTCACATTCACTACATTTGGCAAAGAC
>NW_025322323.1:0-20616 GCF_019176455.1 Solea senegalensis | reverse complement strand
CTGCTCCACCCCCTAAAACTTGTGGTTCTGAGGAGCACGTTTAATGTACATGCACGAAACTTGGTACACGTGTTCCTTAGGTCGGGCCGGTCAAAAAAGTCAGCTTAGCCTATGCTCTAAAACTAACAGGAAAGCCGCCATCTTGGATTGAAAGTAAATGCTTTGCTGATTTTGGCCATTTCACACCAATGATATTTGAACAGATTTGTCCTAGATCTTTCATGGGATCCCCTTCAAACTTGGTGAGGTCACTTTGGACAAGTTGAGGATCCAAAGGTATCAAAATCTTTTCAATAGGTATTATGGCGTAAGAGTAAGGGGCGGGCAAAGTTGGTGAACATTTTAATGTTTTGCCACAGGCAACAAAACTCTTATAACTTTGCGATAGAAGGTCACATCCCAACCAAATTACCTAGGGTTGATGATGGACCATTGCTGAAGAAGTCTGTGAAAAAAACGTAATTTTTGAGCACAGTGCCTCCTTGTGGTAACAAAATATACAAAAAAAAACAATTTTAGTTATAACTTTTACAGAGTTAATCGTATCAAACTCAAAAATTGGGAAAACATTTAAAACACATGTTAGATGATGCGTGCTTAATATGATAACAAATCGTTCAACGGTGTTGCCACAGCAACACTGCAAAGTCAGATATTTGTGACAAAAAACAAACTGCTACAACTTTACGAATCCGAGTCCGATCTGAACCAAACTTGCTTGGATTGATGATAGTCTGGCCCTGAAGACGCCTATATGAAAATATTCACTTTCAAAAACAGCGCCCCCTGGTGACAGCAGACACTATGACACCTGATATTTGAATGAACTAATCCTAGAGTTTTTATGCGATCATCTTGAAAGTTGGTGAGGTCACTGTGAACAAGTTGCCGAGCATAAGTTCCTGAAAGCTTTTTAAAATGTCGCTCGGTGTACGAGATAGGGGGCGCCAAAGTTGGTGTTCATTCATATTTTTCCCAACAAAAGGTGAAACTCTTACAACCCGTAAAACTTGTCCTCCTGAGGAGCACGTTGAATGTACATGCACGAAACTTGGTACTCACGCGTTCCTTAGGTCCAGACGGTCAAAAAAGTCAGCGTAGCCGAAGCGCTAAAACGAACAGGAAAGCCGCCATCTTGGATTGAAAGTACATTTTTGGCAGATTTTGGCCATTTCGCACCAATGGTATGTGAACACACTTGTCATAGAGCTTTTATGGGATCACCTTCAAACTAGGTGAGGTCACTGTGGACAAGTTGAGGATCTAAAGTTATTAAAAGTTTTTCAAAATGTCGCATGGTTTTCGAGATAGGGGGCGCCAAAGTTGGTGTTCATTCATATTTTTCTCAACAAAAGGCAAAACTCTTATAACCCCAAAAACTTGTCCTCCTGAGGAGCACGTTGAATGTACATGCACTAAACCTGGTAGTCACACGTTCCTTAGGTCGGGACGGTCAAAAAATTCATAGCAGCCTATGCTCTAAAACTAACAGGAAAGCCGCCATCTTGGATTGAAAGTACATTTTTAGCAGATTTTGGCCATTTTGCACCAATGGTATGTGAAAGCACTTGTCATAGAGCTTTCATTGGATCACCTTCAAACTTTGTGAGGTCACTGTGGACAAGTTGAGGATCCAAAGGTAAAGTTGGCAAAAATCACGATTCCTCGCAACACACAACAATCTCTTATAACTTTGCCATGGAAGGTCAGATAGTAACCAAACAAGTGACAATCGATGATGGGCCCTTGCTAAAGAGGTCTATGCAAAAACTGTAAATTTTGAAAACATCGCCTCCTGGTGGTGGCAAACACTAGGAAGTCTGGTATTTCGCAACACACAACAAACTCTTATAACTTTGCGATTGAAGGTCAGATCTTAACCAAACTTTTGATGATCGATGATGGGCTTTTGCTGAAGATGCCTATGCAAAAACTGTAAATTTTGGAAACAGCGCCACCTGGTGGTAACAGAAAGTACAAGTTCACAATTTCCCTTATAACTTTAACAAATTTCCTTGTATCAAACTCCAAATTTGGGAAAACATTCAAAACACATGGTAGATGATGCCTGCCTAATATGATAACAAATTAATCAACAGTGTTGCCATGACAACACTGCAAAGTCAGATATTTGCGACAAAAAACAAACTGCTACCACTTTGCGAATACTATTCCAATCTGAACCAAACTTGCTAGGATTGATGATATTCAATCTCTGAAGATGCCTATGTGAAAATATTCACTTTCAAAAACAGTGCCCCCTGTTGACGGCAGACAATATGACGTCTGGTATTTCGCTACAACAACAAACTCTTATAACTTTGCGATGGAAGGTCAGATCTTAACCAAACTCGTGACGATCGATGATGGGATATTGCTGAAGATGCTTATGCAAAACCTGTACATTTTGAAAACAGCGCCTTCTGGTGGTAACAGAAAATACAATTTCACAATTTCCCTTATAACTTTAACAAATGTCATTGTATCATACTCCAAATGAATGAAAACATGTAAAACACATGGTAGATGATGCTTGCTGAATATGATAACAAATCGTTCAACGGTTTTGCCTTGCAAAAATGCAAAGGATTCCCTCAACTGAGTGTTTTGTTCATGCAGTAACCATTGTTCGCCACATGATGGAGGCATTTGCCTACAAATCTATCAAATCTAACATTTACAGTTTCTCATGCTGCTCTAATTGGGATTGTTGTATCCACTTGAAACTTGATACATGAGACCTCAGACCCGTCCGGAACATGTCTGTAAAGCAGTAATGCCAAAGTCAAATACACGGGGGGCCAAAATAAAAAAATGGTACAGGTGGAGGGTTAAATATTTATTAAAACTTGCAATTACTGCACATATTGAACCAATACCAATACAAAAGCCTATATTGCTCTCAATCATTAAATTAATTTAAATTAAATTAAATTAAATTAAGCAAAATATAAATAAAATCAGTTGCAATATTTTCTTAAGGCTCTTTCAGTAACAAATTGAAAACATTTTTCCTTCTTCTTTTTAACAGGTAAACAGCAAAATGTTATTTTCCTTCAAAGCTCAATGGCAAGATAAATGCAAAAATGAAACAGCATGTTACAAAACAAATCAGTGTGCTGCTCTTATCCTCACCAATGTTTGTCTTTTATAATAAAATTAGAAGTTAATGCAAACTTGAAAAGTGCAAAACAGTTGCAAGTTTCATAGTGCCTTCTTAAGTTATATTCTTTCATAACGACACACTGTCTCCACACACAAGACACACAGGCTTTCCTTTTACTTCGGTGAACATTATTCTGCCTCCCACCTGTCTTGAAAACCCTGTTTTCACCATCTACTTTTCTATTTGTCTATTTGGGGGAGAGGGAGATGAAAAATGACAGCAATGTTTAGTCCTCCACTGTGACTGTGATGCTGTTCATGAATGATGACACGGGATCGCACTCGCAGTGCATCTTGGGATTTGTAGTATTATGGTGCGGAGGGCACATAATAGTGCAAGCCGGTTTTAATAGTAATTAAAAATCATCCCGCTAGCCAGACATAACTCATTCACGGGCCTTGATTCTGACATATGTGCTGTAAAGGATAACCTCCCTACAGGAAGTAGAACTCCCGAAACAGGAAGTCAAGTCTAACATTTTCCAATCTTCACAAATCTTGATATGTGAGTCAAAGGAACGTCCCTGAACACGTTTACGGACACACCTTTCACCAAACAGGAAGTCGGCCATTTTAAACAGGAAGTGCCATCTAACTTAGCACATGGACGCTGAAAATAGTCTAAGCTGAAAATTACTACTGCCGCAAGCGGTGAATGAACGGAAGATGAGCTAGACGACTCGCACGGCGAGGTGGGCGCAGGGAGACCCGCGAGCCGTCAAGCTCGAACCCGTTGATTACCGCTTGCGGTACTAGTTAGGGTTCGAGCAACTTGGTTGCGCAAGAACCCTATTATAATCGCTAAGATTATTAGGGTTCGAGCAACAAGGTTGCAAGAACCCTATTGAAACTGTGAAGATTATTAGGGTTCGAGCAACTTGGTTGCAAGAACCCTATTGAAACTGTGAAGATTATTAGGGTTCGAGCAACTTGGTTGCAAGAACCCTATTGAAACTGTGAAGATTATTCTTATTATTATTATTATTATTCCTCTAAATGAATCGCCTTTTTGAGGCCTTTCCCATACACGAAAACTCACCAATTTTTGCGAGGGCATCAAACCTGGTGTAAATTTACGTCTGATAGTAGTTCGGGGACACTGCGTTCAAAATTGAAAGTGGGCGGGGCTTACGAAAATGAAAAACAGCTTTCATCAGGCCGATTTTTCTCGTGTTTCACGTACATGCACGAAAATTGGTACACGTGTTAAGCATGTCAGGACGGTCCAAAAAGTCCGTGCTAGCGCCGCTGTAAGTCCTACAGGAAGGCCGCCATCTTGGGTTGAACAGCCATTTTTGGCCTATTTTGGCCATTTTGCAGCAATGGTTTGTGAACGAACTTGTCCTAGAGCTTACATGGGATCCTGTTCAAACTTGGTGAGGTCACTGTGGACAAGTTGGGGATCTAACGATGCTTATGGTTAGTTGAAATGTCGCATGGTGTACGAGAAAAGGGCCGGCAAAGTTGGCGAAAATTTGTAATTTCTCGCTACACGCAACGAAACTCTTATAACTTTGTGATGGAAGGTCCGATCGTAACCAAACTTGTGGCGATCGATGATGGGCCCTTGCTGAAGATGGCTATGCAAAAACTGTCAAGTTTGTAAACATCGCCTCCTGGTGGTGGCAGAAAATCTAAAAAAAAAAGTTACTTTTACAATTTCGGGAATAACTTTTACAGAGATTATCGTATCAAACTCAAAATTGGTAAAAATCACCCTAAACACAAGGTAGACTATGCGTGCTCAATATGATGGCGTAGAGTTACATGATGTTGCCATGGTAATGATGCAAAGTCGGATTTTTGCGACAAAAAAACAAACTGCTACAACTTCGCGAATCCTAGTCCAATCTGAACCAAACTTGCTAGGATTGATGATAGTCCGGCCCTGAAGACGTCTATATGATAATATTCACTTTCAAAAACAGCACCCCCTGGTGACGGAGACAATATGACCTCTGGTATTTGAAGGAATTAATCCTAGAGTTCTTGTGCGATCACCTTTAAACTCGGTCAGGTCACTGTGAACCAGTTGAGGAACTTAAGTTATCAAAAGTTTTTTAAAATGTCTCATGGTGTACGAGATAGGGGGCGCCAAAGTGGGTGTAAATTCCTATTTTTCACAACAAAAAGCGAAACTCTTATAACTTTGCGATGGAAGATCCAATCCCAACCAAACTTCCTATGTTTGATAATGGGTAGTTGCTGAAGGCCACTATATTGCCGAAAACAATACATTTTGAAAACAGCGCCTCCTGGTGGTGGTAGAAAATACTAAAAAAAAAAAACTGTTACAACTTTGCCAATCCTGGTCCAATCTGAACCAAACTTGCTAGGATTGTTGATAGTCTGGCCCTGAACAAACCTATGTGAAAATATTTCATGTCAAAATCAGCGCCCCCTGGTGAAAGTGGACGGGCCAAAAAACTGCTCCACCCCCTAAAACTTGTGGTCCTGAGGAGCACGTTTAATGTACATGCACAAAACTTGGTACACGCGTTCCTTAGGTCGGGCCGGTCAAAAAAGTCAGCGTAGCCTATGCTCTAAAACGAACAGGAAAGCCGCCATCTTGGATTGAAAGTAAATGCTTTGCTGATTTTAGCCATTTCGCACCAATGATATTTGAACAGATTTGTCCTAGAACTTTCATGGGATCACCTTCAAACTTGGTGAGGTCACTTTGGACAAGTTGAGGATCCAAAGGTATCAAAATCTTTTCAATAGGTATTATGGCGTAAGAGTAAGGGGCCGGCAAAGTTGGTGAAAATTTTAATGTTTCGCCACAGGCAACAAAACTCTTATAACTTTGCGATAGAAGGTCACATCCCAACCAAATTATCTAGGGTTGATGATGGACCATTGCAGAAGAAGTCTGTGAAAAAACGTAAATTTTGAGCACAGTGCCTCCTTGTGGTAACAGAAAATCCAAAAAATAAACATTTCGGTAATAACTTTTACAGAGTTAATCGTATCAAACTCAAAAATTGGGAAAACATTCAAAACACATGGTCGATGATGCTAGCTTTATATGATAACAAATCGTTCAACGCTGTTGCCACAGCAACACTGAAAAGTCAGATATTTGTGACAAAAAACAAACTGCTACAACTTTACGAATCCGAGTCCGATCTGAACCAAACTTGCTCTGATTGATGATAATCTGGCCCTGAAGACGCCTATATGAAAATATTCTCTTTCAAAAACAGCGCCCCCTGGTGACAGCAGACACTATGACACCTGATATTTGAATGAACTAATCCTAGAGTTTTTATGCGATCACCTTGAAAGTTGGTGAGGTCACTGTGAACAAGTTGCCGAGCATAAGTTCCTGAAAGCTTTTTAAAATATCGCTCGGTGTACGAGATAGGGGGCGCCAAAGTTGGTGTTCATTCATATTTTTCACAACAAAAGGTGAAACTCTTACAACCCGTAAAACTTGTCCTCCTGAGGAGCACGTTGAATGTACATGCACGGAACTTGGTACTCACGCGTTCCTTAGGTCCAGACGGTCAAAAAAGTCAGCGTAGCCGAAGCTCTAAAACGAACAGGAAAGCCGCCATCTTGGATTGAAAGTACATTTTTTGCAGATTTTGGCCATTTCACACCAATGGTATGTGAACGCACTTGTCATAGAGCTTTCATGGGATCACCTTCAAACTTGCTGAGGTCACTGTGAACAAGTTGAGGATCCAAAGGTATCAAAATCTTTTCATCAAGTATCACGGCGAACAAGAAGAAGGGCGGCAAAGTTGGCGAAAATCACGATTCCTCGCAACACACAACAATCTCTCATAACTTTGCCATGGAAGGTCAGATATTAACCAAACAAGTGACAATCGATGATGGGCCCTTGCTAAAGATGTCTATGCAAAAACTGTAAATTTTGAAAACATCGCCTCCTGGTGGTGGCAAACGCTATGAAGTCTGGTATTTCGCAACACACAACAAACTCTTATAACTTTGCGATTGAAGGTCAGATCTTAACCAAACTTGTGATGATAGATGATGGGCTTTTGCTAAAGATGCCTAAGCAAAAACTGTAAATTTTGGAAACAGCGCCACCTGGTGGTAACAGAAAGTACAAGTTCACAATTTCCCTTATAACTTTAACAAATTTCCTTGTATCAAACTCAAAATTTGGGAAAACATTCAAAACACATGGTAGATGATGCGTGCCTAATATGATAACAAATTGTTCAACAGTGTTGCAATGACAACACTGCAAAGTCAGATATTTGCGACAAAAAACAAACTGCTACCACTTTGCGAATGCTATTCCAATCTGAACCAAACTTGCTAGGATTGATGATAGTCAATCCCTGAAGATGCCTGTATGAAAATATTCACTTTCAAAAACAGTGCCTTCTGTTGACGGCAGACAATATGACGTCTAGTATTTCGCTACAACAACAAACTCTTATAACTTTGCGATGGAAGGTCAGATCTTAACCAAACTCGTGACGATCGATGATGGGATCTTGCTGAAGATGCTTGTGCAAAAACTGTACATTTTGAAAACAGCGCCTTCTGGTGGTAACATAAAATACAAGTTCACAATTTCCCTTATAACTTCAACAAATTTCATTGTATCAGACTCAAAATGAATGAAAACATGTAAAACACATGGTAGATGATGCTTGCTGAATATGATAACAAATCGTTCAACGGTGTTGACATAAGAACACTGCACAGGATCCACTCTACTGAGTGGTTCGTCAGTGCAGTAACCTTTGTTCGCCACATGATGGAGGCATTTGCCTACAAATCTATCAAATCTAACATTTACAGTTTCTCATGCTGCTCTAATTGGGATTGCTGTATTCACTTGAAACTTGATATGTGAGACCTCAAACCCGCCCGGAACATGTCTGTAAAGCAGTAATGCCAAAGTCAAATACACGGGGGGCCAAAATAAAAAAAACAAGTGGAGGGTTAAATTTTTATTAAAACTTGCAATTACTGCACATATTGAACCAATACCAATACCAATACCATAGCCTATATTGCACTTAATCATTAAATTAAATTAAATTAAATTAAATTAAATTAAATTAAATTAAATTAAATTAAATTAAATAGGAAAAAGAGGAAGTCTGCCATTTTAAACAGGAAGTGCCCTCTAACTTAACACATGGACGCTGAAAATAGTCCAAGCTGAAAATAACTACTACCGCAAGCAATGAATGAACGGAAGATGAGCTAGAGGACTCGCACGGCGAGGTGGGCGCAGGGAGACCCGCGAGCCGTCAAGCTCGAACCCGTTGATTACCGCTTGCGGTACTAGTTCTTCTTCTTCTTCTTCCTCTTCACCAAAGTAAATCGCGTTTTAGAGGCCCTGAACATGCCCCAAAACTCACCAATTTTTGCAAGCGCATCAGACCTGGTGTAAATTTACGTTTATTAGTGTTTCGGGGAATGTGCGTTAAAAAATGAAAGTGGGCGGGGCAAATAACTGCTCCACCCCCTAAAACTTGTGGGCCTGAGGAGCACGTTTAATGTACATGCACGAAACTTGGTACACGCGTTCCTTAGGTCGGGACGGTCAAAAAAGTCAGCGTAGCCTATGCTCTAAAACGAACAGGAAAGCCGCCATCTTGGATTGAAAATTCATTTTTTGCCGATTTTGGCCATATCGCACCATCGGTATTTGAACGAACTTGTCCTAGAGCTTACATGGGATCACGTTCAAACTTGGTGAGGTCACTTTGGACAAGTTGAGGATCTAAAGTTGCTAAAAACTTTTTAATAAGTATCATGGTGTACGAGAAAGGGGCCGGCAAAGTTGGTGAAAATTTTTATTTTTCGCCACAGGCAACAAAACTCTTATAACTTTGCGATAGAAGGTCACTTCCCAACCAAATTACCTAGGGTTGATGATGGACCATTGCTGAAGAAGTCTGTGGAAAAACTGTACATTTTTAGCACAGCGCCTCCTTGTGGTAACAGAAAATACAACAAATACACAATTTCGGTAATAACTTTTACATATTTAATCGTATCAAACTCAAAATTTGTGACAACATTTAAAACACATGAAAGATGATGCGTGCTTATTATGATAACAAATGGCGCAACGGTGTTGCCATAGCAACACTGCAAAGTCAGATATTTGTGACAAAAAAACAAACTGCTACAACTTTGCGAAACTGAGTCTAATCTGAACCAAACTTGCTAGGATTGATGATAGTCCTGCCCCGAAGACACCTATATGAAAATATTCACTTACAAAAACAGCGCCCCCTTGTGACAGCAGCCACTATGACACCTGATATTTGAATGAACTTGTCCTAGAGTTTTTGTGCGATCACCTTGAAAATTAGTGAGGTCACTGTGAACAAGTTGCCGAGCATAAGTTACTGAAAGCTTTTTAAAATGTCGCTCGGTGTACGAGATAGGGGGCGCCAAAGTTGGTGTTCATTCATATTTTTCACAACAAAAGGCAAAACTCTTACAACCCGTAAAACTTGTCCTCCTGAGGAGCACGTTGAATGTACATGCACGAAACTTGGTACTCACGCGTTCGTTAGGTCCAGACGGTCAAAAAAGTCAGCGTAGCCGAACCTCTAAAACGAACAGGAAAGCCGCCATTTTGGATTGAAAGTACATTTTTTGCAGATTTTGGCCATTTCGCACCAATGGTATGTGAACGCACTTGTCATAGAGCTTTAAAGGGATCACCTTCAATCTGGGTGAGGTCACTGTGAATAAGTTGAGGATCTAAAGTTATTAAAAGTTTTTTAAAATGTCACATGGTTTTTGAGATAGGGGGCGCCAAAGTTGGCGTTCATTCATATTTTTCACAACAAAAGGCGAAACTCTTACAACCCGTAAAACTTGTCCTCCTGAGGAGCACGTTTAATGTACATGCACTAAACTTGGTACTCACGCGTTCCTTAGGTCAGGACGGTCAAAAAATTCAAAGCAGCCTATGCTCTAAAATGAACGGGAAAGCCGCCATCTTGGATTGAAAGTACATTTTTTGCAGATTTTGGCCATTTCGCACCAATGGTATGTGAACGCACTGAACCAAACTTGCTAGGATTGATGATAGTCAATCCCTGAAGATGCCTGTATGAAAATATTCACTTTCAAAAACAGTGCCCCCTGTTGACGGCAGACAATATGACGTCTGGTATTTCGCTACAACAACAAACTCTTATAACTTTGCGATGGAAGGTCAGATCTTAACCAAACTCGTGACGATCGATGATGGGATCTTGCTGAAGATGCTTATGCAAAAACTGTACATTTTGAAAACAGCGCCTTCTGGTGGTAACATAAAATACAAGTTCACAATTTCCCTTATAACTTTAACAAATTTCATTGTATCATACTCAAAATGAATGAAAACATGTAAAACACATGGTAGATGATGCTTGCTGAATATGATAACAAATCGTTCAACGGTGTTGACATAAGAACACTGCACAGGATCTACTCTACTGAGTGGTTCGTCAGTGCAGTAACCTTTGTTCGCCACATGATGGAGGCATTTGCCTACAAATCTATCAAATCTAACATTTACAGTTTCTCATGCTGCTCTGAAAGGGAAAGATGGGGCAAAAGGTACTGCAAGAGGGGCCAAGGAAAAAAAAACAGGGAAAATGGGAAGAGCGAAAAAGTAACAGAGGGAAAAAAGAGAAAATGCACCCTAAATTCTTATACCATCAGATGTTCTATCACAAAAATAACTAGTTATTTCTAAAATTCAGCTTCAATTCTGATACCATCAGTTGTTTTTCACAAAAATAACAACTTATAGACAAAATCACACTGTTGGACCTCAGACCTCAGACCGGCCCTGAACATGTCTGTAAAGGATGACCTCCTTACAGGAAGTACAACTCCCGAAACAGGAAGTAATGTCTGACATTCTCCGATCCACACGAAACTTATTATGTAAGTCAAGGTACCTTCCCTAAACACGTTTACGGACACGCCTTTCACCCAACAGGAAGACGGCCATTTTAAACGGACACGCCTGACATTGCGCGGGGATGCAGCTGAAAATAACCAGTACCACAAGCAGTGAATGAACGGAAGATGAGGAAGAGGACTCGCGCTGCAACGTGGACGCACGGGGACTCGCGAGCCGTCAAGCTCGAACCCGTTGATTACCGCTTGCGGTACTAGTTATTATTATTATTATTAGGGTTCGAGCAACAAGGTTGCAAGAACCCTATTGAAACTGGAAGGATTATTATTAGGGTTCGAGCAACTTGGTTGCAAGAACCCTATTGAAACTGTAAAGATTATTAGGGTTCGAGCAACTTGGTTGCAAGAACCCTATTGAAACTGCGAAGATTATTCTTATTATTAGGGTTCGAGCAACAATGTTGCGCAAGAACCCTATTGTAATCGTAAGAGTTATTAGGGTTCGAGCAACTTGGTTGCGCAAGAACCCTATTATAATCGCTAAGATTATTAGGGTTCGAGCAACTTGGTTGCGCAAGAACCCTATTGTAATCGCTAAGATTATTCTTCTTATTCTTATTATTATTATTCCTCCAAATGAATCGCGTTTTTGAGGCCTTTCCCATGCCCCAAAACTCACCAAATTTTGCAACCCCATCAGACCTGGTGTAAAATTACGTATATCAGTGTTTCAAGGAATGTGCGTCAAAAAATGGAAGAGGGCGGGGCTAAAAACTGACGCAAAAAACTTCTATTAGGTCATCTGCTCTCGGGTTTAACGTACATGAACGAAACTTGGCACACATGTTCATGAGGTGGGGACGGTCAGAAAAGTCGATGACAACTTCCCTGTGAATCCTACAGGAAGGCCGCCATCTTGGATTGCACTCCAAAACAGAGGCGATTTTGGCCATTTCGCACCATTGGTATTTGAACGAACTTGTCCTAGAGCTTACATGGGATCACGTTCAAACTTGGTGAGGTCACTGTGGACAAGTTGGGGATCTAACGATGCTTATGGTTAGTTGAAATGTCGCATGGCGTACGAGAAAAGGGCCGGCAAAGTTGGCGAAAATTTGTAATTTCTCGCTACACGCAACGAAACTCTTATAACTTTGTGATGGAAGGTCCGATCGTAACCAAACTTGTGGCGATCGATGATGGGCCCTTGCTGAAGATGCCTATGCAAAAACTGTTAAGTTTGTAAACATCGCCTCCTGGTGGTGGCAGAAAATCTAAAAAAAAAAGTTACTTTTACAATTTCGGGAATAACTTTTACAGAAATGATTGTATCAAACTCAAAATTGGTTAAAAGATTCTAAACACATGGTAGACTATGCGTGCTCAATATGATGGCGTATCGTTACATGATGTTGCCATGGTAATGATGCAAAGTCGGATTTTTGCGACAAAAAAACAAACTGCTACCACTTTGCGAATCCTTGTCCAATCTGAACCAAACTTGCCATGATTGATGATAGTCCGGCCCTGAAGACACCTATATGAAAATATTCACTTTCAAAAACAGCACCCCCTGGTGACGGAGACAATATGACCTCTGGTATTTGAATGAATTAATCCTAGAGTTCTTGTGCGATCACCTTTAAACTTGGTCAGGTCACTGTGAACCAGTTGAGGAACTTAAGTTATCAAAAGTTTTTTAAAATGTCTCATGGTGTACGAGATAGGGGGCGCCAAAGTGGGTGTAAATTCCTATTTTTCACAACAAAAAGCGAAACTCTTATAACTTTGTGATGGAAGATCCAATCCCAACCAAACTTCCTATGATTGATAATGGGTAGTTGCTGAAGGCGACTATATTGCCGAAAACAATAAATTTTGAAAACAGCGCCTCCTGGTGGTGGTAGAAAATACAAAAAAAAAAAAACTGTCACAACTTTGCCAATCCTGGTCCAATCTGAGCCAAACTTGCTAGGATTGTTGATAGTCTGGCCCTGAACAAACCTATGTGAAAATATTTCAAGTCAAAATCAGCGCCCCCTGGTGAAAGTGGACGGGCCAAAAACCTGCTCCACCCCCTAAAACTTGTGGTTCTGAGGAGCACGTTTAATGTACATGCACGAAACTTGGTACACGTGTTCCTTAGGTCGGGCCGGTCAAAAAAGTCAGCGTAGCCTATGCTCTAAAACGAACAGGAAAGCCACCATCTTGGATTGAAAGTAAATGCTTTGCTGATTTTGGCCATTTCACACCAATGATATTTGAACAGATTTGTCCTAGATCTTTCATGGGATCACCTTCAAACTTGGTGAGGTCACTTTGGACAAGTTGAGGATCCAAAGGTATCAAAATCTTTTCAATAGGTATTATGGCGTAAGAGTAAGGGGCCGGCAAAGTTGGTGAAAATTTTAATGTTTCGCCACAGGCAACAAAACTCTTATAACTTTGCGATAGAAGGTCACATCCCAACCAAATTACCTAGGCTTGATGATGGACCATTGCTGAAGAAGTCTGTGAAAAAAACGTAAATTTTGAGCACAGTGCCTCCTTGTGGTAACAAAATATACAAAAAAAAACAATTTCGGTTATAACTTTTACAGAGTTAATCGTATCAAACTCAAAAATTGGGAAAACATTTAAAACACATGTTCGATGATGCGTGCTTAATATGATAACAAATCGTTCAACGGTGTTGCCACAGCAACACTGCAAAGTCAGATATTTGTGACAAAAAACAAACTGCTACAACTTTACGAATCCGAGTCCGATCTGAACCAAACTTGCTTGGATTGATGATAGTCCGGCCCTGAAGACGCCTATATGAAAATATTCACTTTCAAAAACAGCGCACCCTGGTGACAGCAGACACTATGACACCTGATATTTGAATGAACTAATCCTAGAGTTTTTATGCGATCATCTTGAAAGTTGGTGAGGTCACTGTGAACAAGTTGCCGAGCATAAGTTCCTGAAAGCTTTTTAAAATGTCGCTCGGTGTACGAGATAGGGGGCGCCAAAGTTGGTGTTCATTCATATTTTTCACAACAAAAGGTGAAACTCTTACAACCCGTAAAACTTGTCCTCCTGAGGAGCACGTTGAATGTACATGCACAAAACTTGGTACTCACGCGTTCCTTAGGTCCAGACGGTCAAAAAAGTCAGCGTAGCCGAAGCTCTAAAACGAACAGGAAAGCCGCCATCTTGGATTGAAAGTACATTTTTGGCAGATTTTGGCCATTTCGCACCAATGGTATGTGAACACACTTGTCATAGAGCTTTTATGGGATCACCTTCAAACTAGGTGAGGTCACTGTGGACAAGTTGAGGATCTAAAGTTATTAAAAGTTTTTCAAAATGTCGCATGGTTTTCGAGATAGGGGGCACCAAAGTTGGTGTTCATTCATATTTTTCTCAACAAAAGGCGAAACTCTTACAACCCGTAAAACTTGTCCTCCTGAGGAGCACGTTTAATGTACATGCACTAAACTTGGTACTCACGCGTTCCTTAGGTCAGGACGGTCAAAAAATTCAAAGCAGCCTATGCTCTAAAACGAACGGGAAAGCCGCCATCTTGGATTGAAAGTACATTTTTTGCAGATTTTGGCCATTTCGCACCAATGGTATGTGAACGCACTTGTCATAGAGCTTTCATGGGATCACCTTGAAACTTTGTGAGGTTACTGTGAACAAGTTGAGGATCCAAAGGTATCAAAATCTTTTCATTAAGTATCACGGCGAACAAGAAGAAGGTCAGGAAAGTTGGCGAAAATCACGATTCCTCGCAACACACAACAATCTCTTATAACTTTGCAATGGAAGGTCAGATATTAACCAAACAAGTGACAATCGATGATGGGCCCTTGCTAAAGATGTCTATGCAAAAACTGTAAATTTTGAAAACATCGCCTCCTGGTGGTGGCAAACACTAGGAAGTCTGGTATTTCGCAACACACAACAAACTCTTATAAGTTTGCAATTGAAGGTCAGATCTTAACCAAACTTGTGATGATCGATGATGGGCTTTTGCTGAAGATGCCTATGCAAAAACTGTAAATTTTGGAAACAGCGCCACCTGGTGGTAACAGAAAGTACAAGTTCACAATTTCCATTATAACTTTAACAAATTTCCTTGTATCAAACTCAAAATTTGGGAAAACATTCAAAACACATGGTAGATGATGCGTGCCTAATATGATAACAAATTAATCAACAGTGTTGCCATGACAACACTGCAAAGTCAGATATTTGCGACAAAAAACAAACTGCTACCACTTTGCGAATACTATTCCAATCTGAACCAAACTTGCTAGGATCTATGATATTCAATCCCTGAAGATGCCTATGTGAAAATATTCACTTTCAAAAACAGTGCCCCCTGTTGACGGCAGACAATATGACGTCTGGTATTTCGCTACAACAACAAACTCTTATAACTTTGCGATGGAATGTCAGATCTTAACCAAACTCGTGACGATCGATGATGGGATATTGCTGAAGATGCTTAAGCAAAAACTGTACATTTTGAAAACAGCGCCTTCTGGTGGTAACAGAAAATACAATTTCACAATTTCCCTTATAACTTTAACAAATGTCATTGTATCATACTCCAAATGAATGAAAACATGTAAAACACATGGTAGATGATGCTTGCTGAATATGATAACAAATCGTTAAATGGTGTTGCCTGGCAAAAATGCAAAGGATTCCCTCAACTGAGTGGTTTGTTCATGCAGTAACCATTGTTAGCCACATGATGGAGGCATTTGCCTACAAATCTATCAAATCTAACATTTACAGTTTCTCATGCTGCTCTAATTGGGATTGTTGTATCCACTTGAAACTTGATACATGAGACCTCAGACCCGTCCGGAACATGGCTGTAAAGCAGTAATGCCAAAGTCAAATACACGGGGGGCCAAAATAAAAAAAATGGTACAGGTGGAGGGTTAAATATTTATTAAAACTTGCAATTACTGCACATATTGAACCAATACCAATACAAAAGCCTATATTGCTCTCAATCATTAAATTAATTTAAATAAAATTAAATTAAATTAAATTAAGCAAAATATAAATAAAATCAGTTGCAATATTTTCTTAAGGCTCGTTCAGTAACAAATTGAAAACATTTTTCCTTCTTCTTTTTAACAGGTAAACAGCAAAATGTTATTTTCCTTCAAAGCTCAATGGCAAGATAAATGCAAAAATGAAACAGCATGTTACAAAACAAATCAGTGTGCTGCTCTGATCCTCACCACTGTCTGTCTTTTATAATAAAATTAGAAGTTAGTGCAAACTTGAAAAGTGCAAAACAGTTGCATGTTTCATAGTGCCTTCTTAAGTTATATTCTTTCATAACCACACACTGTCTCCACACACAAGACACACAGGCTTTCCTTTTACTTCGGTGAACATTATTCTGCCTCCCACCTGTCTTGAAAACCCTGTTTTCACCGGCTACTTTTCTATTTGTCTATTTGGGGGAGAGGGAGATGAAAAATGACAGCAATGTTTAGTCCTCCACTGTGACTGTGATGCTGTTCATGAATGATGACACGGGATCGCACTCGCAGTGCATCTGGGGATTTGTAGTATTATGGTGCTGAGGGCACATAATAGTGCAAGCCGGTTTTAATAGTAATTAAAAATCATCCCGCTAGCCAGACATAACTCATTCACGGGCCTTGATTCTGACATATGTGCTGTAAAGGATAACCTCCCTACAGGAAGTAGAACTCCCGAAACAGGAAGTCAAGTCTAACATTTTCCAATCTTCACAAAACTTGATATGTGAGTCAAAGGAACGTCCCTGAACACGTTTACGGACACACCTTTCACCAAACAGGAAGTCGGCCATTTTAAACAGGAAGTGCCATCTAACTTAGCACATGGATGCTGAAAATAGTCTAAGCTGAAAATTACTACTGCCGCAAGCGGTGAATGAACGGAAGATGAGCAAGACGTCTCGCACGGCGAGGTGGGCGCAGGGAGACCCGCGAGCCGTCAAGCTCGAACCCGTTGATTACCGCTTGCGGTACTAGTTATTATTAGGGTTCGAGCAACTTGGTTGCGCAAGAACCCTATTATAATCGCTAAGATTATTCTTATTATTATTCCTCCAAATGAATCGCGTTTTTGAGGCCTTTCCCATGCCCCAAAACTCACCAAATTTTGCAACCCCATCAGACCTGGTGTAAAATTACGTATATCAATGTTTCAAGGAATGTGCGTCAAAAAATGGAAGAGGGCGGGGCTAAAAACTGACGCAAAAAACTTCTATTAGGTCATCTGCTCTCTGGTTTAACGTACATGAACGAAACTTGGCACACATGTTCATGAGGTGGGGACGGTCAAAAAAGTCGATGACAACTTCCCTGTGAATCCTACAGGAAGGACGCCATCTTGGATTGCACGCCAAAACAGAGGCGATTTTGGCCATTTCGCACCATCGGTATTTGAACTAACTTGTCCTAGAGCTTACATGGGATCACGTTCAAACTTGGTGAGGTCACTGTGGACAAGTTGGGGATCTAACGATGCTTATGGTTAGTTGAAATGTCGCATGGCGTACGAGAAAAGGGCCGGCAAAGTTGGCGAAAATTTGTAATTTCTCGCTACACGCAACGAACTCTTATAACTTTGTGATGGAAGGTCCGATCGTAACCAAACTTGTGGCGATCGATGATGGGCCCTTGCTGAAGATGCCTATGCAAAAACTGTTAAGTTTGTAAACATCGCCTCCTTGTGGTGGCAGAAAATCTAAAAAAAAAAGTTACTTTTACAATTTCGGGAATAACTTTTACAGAAATGATTGTATCAAACTCAAAATTGGTTAAAAGATTCTAAACACATGGTAGACTATGCATGCTCAATATGATGGCGTATCGTTACATGATGGTGCCATGGTAATGATGCAAAGTCGGATTTTTGCGACAAAAAAACAAACTGCTACCACTTTGCGAATCCTTGTCCAATCTGAACCAAACTTGCCATGATTGATGATAGTCCAGCCCTGAAGACACCTATATGAAAATATTCACTTTCAAAAACAGCACCCCCTGGTGACGGAGACAATATGACCTCTGGTATTTGAATGAATTAATCCTAGAGTTCTTGTGCGATCACCTTTAAACTTGGTCCGGTCACTGTGAACCAGTTGAGGAACTTAAGTTATCAAAAGTTTTTTAAAATGTCTCATGGTGTACGAGATAGGGGGCGCCAAAGTGGGTGTAAATTCCTATTTTTCACAACAAAAAGCTAAACTCTTATAACTTTGTGATGGAAGATCCAATCCCAACCAAACTTCCTATGATTGATAATGGGTAGTTGCTGAAGGCGACTATATTGCCGAAAACAATAAATTTTGAAAACAGCGCCTCCTGGTGGTGGTAGAAAATACAAAAAAAAAAAAACTGTCACAACTTTGCCAATCCTGGTCCAATCTGAGCCAAACTTGCTAGGATTGTTGATAGGCTGGCCCTGAACAAACCTATGTGAAAATATTTCATGTCAAAATCAGCGCCCCCTGGTGAAAGTGGACGGGCCAAAAAACTGCTCCAACCCCTAAAACTTGTGGTCCTGAGGAGCACGTTTAATGTTCATGCACGAAACTTGGTACACGCCTTCCTTAGGTCGGGCCGGTCAAAAAAGTCAGCGTAGCCTATGCTCTAAAACTAACAGGAAAGCCGCCATCTTGGATTGAAAGTAAATGCTTTGCTGATTTTGGCCATTTCACACCAATGATATTTGAACAGATTTGTCCTAGAACTTTCATGGGATCACCTTCAAACTTGGTGAGGTCACTTTGGACAAGTTGAGGATCCAAAGGTATCAAAATCTTTTCAATAGGTATTATGGCGAAAGAGTAAGGGGCCGGCAAAGTTGGTGAAAATTTTAATGTTTCGCCACAGGCAACAAAACTCTTATAACTTTGCGATAGAAGGTCACATCCCAACCAAATTACCTAGGGTTGATGATGGACCAATGCTGAAGAAGTCTGTGAAAAAAACGTAAATTTTGAGCACAGTGCCTCCTTGTGGTAACAAAATATACAAAAAAAAACAATTTCGGTTATAACTTTTACAGAGTTAATCGTATCAAACTCAAAAATTGGGAAAACATTTAAAACACATGTTCGATGATGCGTGCTTAATATGATAACAAATTGTTCAACGGTGTTGCCACAGCAACACTGCAAAGTCAGATATTTGTGACAAAAAACAAACTGCTACAACTTTACGAATCCGAGTCCAATCTGAACCAAACTTGCTTGGATTGATGATAGTCCAGACCTGAAGACGCCTATATGAAAATATTCACTTTCAAAAACAGCGCCCCCTGGTGACAGCAGACACTATGACACCTGATATTTGAATGAACTAATCCTAGAGTTTTTATGCGATCATCTTGAAAGTTGGTGAGGTCACTGTGAACAAGTTGCCGAGCATAAGTTCCTGAAAGCTTTTAAAAATGTCGCTCGGTGTACGAGATAGGGGGCGCCAAAGTTGGTGTTCATTCATATTTTTCACAACAAAAGGTGAAACTCTTACAACCCGTAAAACTTGTCCTCCTGAGGAGCACGTTGAATGTACATGCACAAAACTTGGTACTCACGCAGTCCTTAGGTCCAGACGGTCAAAAAAGTCAGCGTAGCCGAAGCTCTAAAACGAACAGGAAAGCCGCCATCTTGGATTGAAAGTACATTTTTGGCAGATTTTGGCCATTTCGCCCCAATGGTATGTGAACACACTTGTCATAGAGCTTTTATGGGATCACCTTCAAACTAGGTGAGGTCACTGTGGACAAGTTGAGGATCTAAAGTTATTAAAAGTTTTTCAAAATGTCGCATGGTTTTCGAGATAGGGGGCACCAAAGTTGGGGTTCATTCATATTTTTCTCAACAAAAGGCGAAACTCTTACAACCCGTAAAACTTGTCCTCCTGAGGAGCACGTTTAATGTACATGCACTAAACTTGGTACTCCCGCGTTCCTTAGGTCAGGACGGTCAAAAAATTCAAAGCAGCCTATGCTCTAAAACGAACGGGAAAGCCGCCATCTTGGATTGAAAGTACATTTTTGCAGATTTTGGCCATTTCGCACCAATGGTATGTGAACGCACTTGTCAAAGAGCTTTCATGGGATCACCTTGAAACTTTGTGAGGTCACTGTGAACAAGTTGAGGATCCAAAGGTATCAAAATCTTTTCATTAAGTATCACGGCGAACAAGAAGAAGGTCAGGAAAGTTGGCGAAAATCACGATTCCTCGCAACACACAACAATCTCTTATAACTTTGCCATTGAAGGTCAGATATTAACCAAACAAGTGACAATCGATGATGGGCCCTTGCTAAAGATGTCTATGCAAAAACTGTAAATTTTGAAAACATCGCCTCCTGGTGGTGGCAAACACTAGGAAGTCTGGTATTTCGCAACACACAACAAACTCTTATAACTTTGCAATTGAAGGTCAGATCTTAACCAAACTTGTGATGATCGAGGATGGGCTTTTGCTGAAGATGCCTATGCAAAAACTGTAAATTTTGGAAACAGCGCCACCTGGTGGTAACAGAAAGTAC
>NW_025322322.1:0-11169 GCF_019176455.1 Solea senegalensis | reverse complement strand
GAACTCCGGAATCCGAAAGTATGAGAGAATACTGCTTTTTACAAGGCCGGAAATTGCATTTTGCGTCAAAAATCTGAAAGTGAGAGTACTTTTTTTTATTTTTTTTACATACGTCATTGCTTGTGTATTCTGCTATTTAAATGATCGCAATGAGCAGCAGTTTATTTGCAATGTTGCTAATGATCTTGTTTAATTTAATTTGCAATCATTTTTAAATATTCTTGTTAATAAATTTAAATATTTTCTGTTATACATTAAAACAAGATGGAGCATTATCACACGACATACCATCAAAAATATTAACTTGTACTCTAATGAAAGGATGTAAACTTAAAGATATAAAATTGTTAGTTTTTTTGTGAAAAAACACAAATATGACTGAGTTTACTAACTGTGTTGTTTCAATGGCCTATTCTGCTGTGTAATTGTAACTGACTGACACAGATCAAATTATGCACCTCGATGACAAAATAAAAGCAGTGTAAAATGAATTCTTTAATTATATAGGACAACAAATTGATGTACAAATTGTGTTGTTTTACAAAAGCAATACCTCTGGCATAAGAAAAACTAATGCATAAAATTGGATACATTATAAATTTCCAATCAAACCCATATAGATTTCACCTAAGGCATAATGTTATTGGTCAGTAAATTTACTAGTGTGTAAACAATTGAACTGAACAGAGCAAAGTACATTGTGTACATATTGTTCCCTTTGTTTGAATGTGAAGCTTTGTTCACATCAGTCCTGATTAATCATCACAGTCAGGGTCCATTATTACATTCAGTCTCAAGCCCACAGGGATGTGGTCTGTGAGGCCAGCCAGCTGGGTTATAAAGGTCACTTCCTCAATTTCCTAGATGGAGACAAAAAGAGTTCCATGATGCCTTATTATTTAGTGGATGATTATTTATGCATACATTTTGCATCCACGAACTGACTGATTGTGGGACTAAAAAATAAAGATAATTATCTTATTATCTTATCAAAGACAAAAATAAATAAAAAGAGGAGGACAGAAACAGGCGGTGTAAGAAAAACACACAGGGACACGTACTGTTCGGCAGTGTTCTGAAATGGAGCTTTCACGGTACAGCATATAGTCGATCCGACGTCCGACCCAAGGCTGGCCAGTCTCAGGGTAAACCAATGCACAGCCCTCTGTAGGAACAGGTGGGGAGATGTACTGCTTTCTCAGCGCTTCACTTTCCAACGTTCTATAAAGACAGAGAGAAGATAGGCCAGGTTTTCATGTCATTTAACACCATAAACTGCATGAGAAATACAGTTTACATCACATTAATGCACAAGACAACAAAACTAAGTGTACCTTTGCAGATTCTCTGGAGTATTTACGTCATCTTCATATAATGTAGGCTGCTCCAGTAGAGTACCTTTGAAAGAAAACAATTGCAATACTTGGAATGAAAACAGATAATATCAGTATGTAACATTTACTGGAGATAAATGGGTTGAAATGCAACAAACCAATGACCCAGGGCTTCTCTTTTCCTGGCCCTGCCCTGCAAGGATCTCTGTACTCCTCAAAGAGACAATGATTCTGTTCCAAGGTGTCATCTATACAAACAAATAAACATATATAAGTATTTGTGGTGACGAGGCTTCCAAGGAAATATTTACATTGTCTTAACTTGTCAGAGACACAAACACACCAGGTGAGCAGTTGTCAAAATTAAAATCGCCGCAAAGCACATCAAAAACCACCTCCTCGTCAGGCTCTCTACTGGCAGCTTGAAAATCACCAATCCACTTGGTTACCATGTTCAGCTGCTCACAGCGAACTTCCCCCTCACCTGATAAGAAAGAGATATCATAAACAAGTTGTCTTCTGAGAAAATGTTAGTGAAATATTCCGTTAAGCCGTGTAGAACGAATCAGAAGACGTGACTTGCCTTCAGGTGCATGAAGGTGCGTGCAGTTAAAATATCCAACCACTTGCTTCTGTTTCTTATTCTGACCAATTAGCACCTTAAAATATCAAAAACATCATTCACCATTTTAACAATAATTTTTTTTTTTAAGTCAGCCTAATTTACCCAAATTCTACAAAACCTAAGAGGACAAAGACAATGCTTGATAGTGGCTCAATACATAATATGAAGAAAAATACCTTTGCAGAAAGAAGGCCCTTGGCAGCCAGTGCGTCTTCCCCACGACTGTTTGGAAACCAGTGGTACTGAGCATCGAGCACAGGAAAACGGCTGGCCAGGAACAGACCACTGTTGAAGAACTTAAAAGCAGTACATCTGCATGGTGGCTGGCAGGCATACACACCAATGTCATACAGTATGTGTCCATACATGGGTCTTAGTACTTTGGTAAGTTTCTGTGCTGCCCTCTTATCAAACACTTCCTCCAGGCACAGTATATCCACATTGGCTGGAAACATTGACGACACCTCCCAGGGAACATCGTCCTGCTGGAGCAGACCCTGTGAGAGCAAAGCTCGGGGGGCGCTACGATGACCTGTTTGATCCTGTTGGTTAGAATTCTGGTTGGAATTGAGGAGTGAAGACTCAGTTAAGGGTTTTTCCGTATCATCACAGGGCACACAGACAACATGATTATCAGACTTTGGGACAGAAGTATGTCCTTCCTCTGAATGTGGATTTACGGGGGCTGGGGCCTGTCTATCTGTAGCCCCATATGTAGAGGAGTTAGTTATAGGGAGTGTGGTGCTCGAGGGGCTGCGTGTACCACAGCTGCTTGGGGAATCAACAAAGATGCGGATATGAGGTCGACGCACGCCCTCCACAATGCGCTGAGCAATGGCAGTTGCCCTATGCTGTGTGTGCCCGAGGTTGTTAAAGCGAGCCAGGCTGTCGGGCAAAAGACACAGATTGGCTGTGGCAAAGCCAAATGATGCCTTTCCTTCCAGCGCAAAGCCCTTATGCGTTTCCTGCTCTGGTGAGGATGGTGCCTCTTTGTGGTAGTAAAAGGGTCTGCGGCAGGCCTGCAGAGGAGCCCATAACAGAAGGCCCAGGAAGGCCAAGGGGGCTGTTATGAGAAAAAGAATAAAGAAGGTGATAGATCCAAAAAAGACCTTGAGGGGGGGGAGATAACATTCCTGCTCCAGGCTCTGCGTTTTCTCAAGGGTGGTGGTCTTGCACACAGCAAGGAGGCGATCAAGAAACCAGAAACAAGGCACGATGAATGCCCACCCCACAGCATGGCCCCCGGCAACAAAGCAGTTACTAAAGGGAGAGACCTGCAAGGCCATGCCTCTGCCCCTTCTCTATACAGCAGTCACAATGAACAACATTGGGAATTCCTGCTCTTGCCTCATTCCTGTGGATCGACTTGTTGTCATGGGCTTCACTGCTGGAATAGGAAAGATAGAAGAAAGAAAAACATGTCATTACATGCCTCTGTTCTCCCCACATACACATTTACAGAACCTGATTCCAAAGTGACTCTGAACTCATGTTATAACACGCCATTGTGGGAAAAAATGAAGCCACTGAAAACTGTGCTGACATGTATGTAATATGGTCAGATGTGGTGTGAAGATCCATCTGGCTTACTATAACCTTGAGCAATACAACATAATGTAAAGGAGGCAAATTGAAACACATAGTGTAAATGGCACATGATCCAGCTGTCACCATCCGCACAGTCTTGCAAACCACTGACAGACAAAGCTGCAAGGAAAAGCCCAAACACCACACCTGTGTGTTTCAAATGTTGATTGCGCCGTGCCCTTGGGTGTGTCAACGGTAAATAAATACATACAAATATTTATCTAATATTGTAATGATCATTTTTCAGTGAATACATTCGTAATTTGTAATACAATGATATGAATTTGTCTGAAGTTGTCTGAATACCACTGCTAAAAATTTAGTACATACCTACATGTACAAGAAATATTGTGGTACCCCCAATCCCAATGCAACAGACCTCAAGTCCTCAAGAAGATAATATTAGCAGGTCTCATTACTGCTAATCAGACTATATTCCAGTGGCGCTCTCCTGAGGATCCTGAGGGGCTGAATAATTTCAGAATCTAATCCATATGACAGTATCTTGCATAAATATGGATGTTGATAGGAAAAAACACCTAGGAAATGTAATCTCATGCAAAGTGAATTTCTTTCACATATATATATATATACATATACATATATATATATACATATACATATATATATATATATATATATATATATATATATATATACAGTATTCATTGATTCATTCATGTTGTGTGTCTGTTTGGTGATGTTTAATTTTTTAATTTTTTTTAATTTTGCAAGGCAATACATTTAATTCATTTTCTTCTGCTGTTGCCATTAATAAGAATTCTTCTTAATGTTACTACACTGTATAGGACTACTTTATGTGACAAAAATCAATAAAAAGTTGGTCAACAAGTTCGGAACATCAGTGTGTCATCCTGAACTCTTCATCCCACTGTAGACACTGAGCTCTGACATTGAAAGCTAAGGCCAAGACCAGACTGCAGCGTATTATTCGCTTTGCTGTGAAGGTGATTGTTGCAGTCTCTGGGACCTGCACGCCTCCAGACGTGCTGAGATGTGCAGGTAAGATTGCAGCTGACCCCTCTTACCCTCGACACAATCGATTTGTGTTGCTCCCCCTGACACAAAAACATTTTTTCCCCTCTACAGCTGATTTCTTCAACAAGAAGAGAAGGTGATTGGCTGCAATCATGTGCCATAACTCTCCTCTGTCTGTCACCTCTGACCCCATAAACTGCTGCATAAGTGTCCTAATTTCTCTTTTGATGGACTGACAATTGTTACTCTCTGCCTGACAGATTATAGTTTTCATATTGCACTACGTTTGTTATCCTCTTTCTGACAGTGTTGCACTACTAATGACTTTTGTTAATTATATTCACTCTGTAGTAAATAAATCTTTCTCTTACTCTTTTCTAGTTTATTTTCTTCATGTTATTTATCTGTCTCTCTCTATATGCGCACCACTGAACAGAGCAAATTCATAGTAATGTGTAAACTTTGCCTGGCAATAAACGTGATTATCAATTTGACTCGCAAACAGGAAGTTGTAAACCCACAAAAAACGTATTATCATCACAAAGACCCCATTCATATCAGGCTACTAGAACTCGTACCATTATATAATCTTACAGTAATCAAAGAAAACGGACCATCTGTGTCCCGGTGTTTGTTCAGTGGACACTCACTCACTCATACAGGTAGACTTTAGCGGTGGAGTCGCTTTCTGAGCGCCCGTGAGCAGGTAAGCTAACGCTAACATTTTCAAATAAGCAAACGAGACACTTTTCAACCCCGCAAGAAACGATGGTGTGTGGCAGTGACACGTTGCAGCATCACAGCAGCACATGGTAAGTGACGAGTCTGCGAACGTTGCGTGTGAGTTCTCACAGATGAGAGCCGTCACCTGCCGAGTTGTGTAGCTAGCTAAAAACACTCAGCCTTTAATGGTCTTACCTCAGGATGAAACTGCCGGCACATTCCGTCTGAAGAGCACATGCAGCGGACTAATGTCTGCTAATGTCCTTGTTTTATTACATTTGTCACGCGTCAAACACCAAATACATTCAACAATGTTAACAATAAAGAGGTCAATTACACAGGTCCTCCTAGCTTTCTACCGCTCATCACAGTGGTATTATTAAGCCACACCCTAATGGCGTTGTCATGGTTTCAGGCCCGCCTATCACGTGTCCTTACCTGGGGCCACTTCAAGTGACATTCGATAAGATCTTATCTTACCATCCTGAATATCATATTATATATCTTGTTTCTGAGATGAGTTGACTACCTCTGGTCAGTTTTTGAGCACACTGAATTGTTAAACTACTTTCAGTTGCATTACACTTAAATATAAATATTGTATGCAGAGTACTACATGCCTGCAACATTATAATTTAAAGTAATTCATTTATTTAACCAGGTGAAACTGACCTGAGTGAGTAGTAGCACACGTCTTAATGACTATCACAAATACTAGAAACTTATTACAAACAATCAATTCAAGTAAAGCAGTGGTTTAAACGCATGGAGTCGTGAGCACAGTATCAATTTCCTGACATTATGAACTACTGATGAAAGGAGGTGCTGTAAGGAGTGTTGGTAAGTCCTTTGTTTTGAGACAGACATTAAAGTGCTCCTTGTGCGTCACCACACCCACGTGAGTGGTTTAATTTACTGAGAACTTATAACAAGTTATAGACATTTCTCCAAATCAACAGGATGTTATGAGTGGAGACCTGTGGAAACTCTTCACCAACAGAAACAGCAGAAGACAATATTGTTGAGAATTAAAACCATATCCCTTCCTTATTCTGTTATTTCTATCAAATTATTATGCAAGCAATTCATGTACCTCTAGGCTAAACTAATGTTATTTAACAATCTTCCTATATTGAATGAATCTTTGACAGAATAGATCCTAAACAAAAGCCATTGATAGACTGGTTCCAGACACATCAAGTGAAACCCACATCTTGTTTAGCCTTAATTGAAACTAAAGGTGAGTTTAATCTAATTGCAGGATATGCCTTTGAGAAACTGCATGTCACGATCCACAGTGTGCTTGATTCATTCTTTCACTGATTAAACAACATATTCACCTAAAATGGCATGGCATATTGGTTAGTAAAGTGTAGAGTGTGGGAGTGTGAATAATCAGAGTTGACTGTAGCGGGCACGGCCACTGGAGCTCAGACTGATAGACTCTCAGTCAGAGAGGAAAAGCCTGTCACATCCTGCTGACAAATACACAGATTTATGGAGCCCACATAGCCGGGCTTCTCTCTATAAACAAATGCATTTGCCTGAAAAGAGCTGCTCTGAAAATGGATCATCACTATGAATGCACATTTTTAAACACATGAGGAGTGGAGGAGCGAGGAAGAGTTTATGAGAATATTAAAGAGTGTGTATCACTCCACTTTGGTTGACATACAGCTTGACTAATTAGATGATCAAACTCTATATTATAATCCCTGCTAGAGCCTAAATTAACTAGTTTATTACACACTATGACAGAACAATGGACAAGCACATGTAAGAGCTTGACCTTCCTTCAAGGAAAGTAGATCGTCTTAATCCGAAGCTTTAAAGCAGTGCATACATATTCAGTATTTATGGGCTTCTACTAGGGCTTTGATTTTCTTAGATCAGATTCGGCTGTTTTTGTTGCAACAGAGTTTGGTGCAGCCACTAACCTATTTCTGTCAGCACCAGCCCGAAGAGATTAGCTGCACAAGTGTGTGTTGTTTCCCGGTGGAGCCCGTCCCCAGTCCATCACAGTCTCAGCTGTGATGTGAGCCGAGAGGATGAGGGCATGGGTGAGAAGAGGGTAGGGTTGAGGGGAGTTGTGTGAGAAGAGGGGAGGGGGCTGTAGTCATAGAAAACTGTGGCCATGATTGCAGTAATCCTGTTATCTCTCCTGCTAAAGCTGGCCACTCCAGTGACCTGGAGACACAAATGTTAAGCAGCCCCTGTCTCCTGCTCTTTTCTCTCCTCCCCTGCTCTATCTTACTCTCTTTAGCCAGCCTCATTGAATGCCAGGGGGTGGTCTTGGCTCTGTCTGACTCTAAATTCACAGTCTTTACACACACCACAGGCTATCTCAAATTCCGTCAGAACAAAAGGGGTTTTTCTCTCGCAGTACTTGAACTTCTCGCCCATCTCATGCATCTTAATGTTTCCGCAGATGTCGAGGTCACGGTGTCTAAGAGAAACCGCTCGCCTCGTCTCTGCTGAATGGAGAAGCGAGCCCAGAGTTGATGATTCATTTGTGATTTGATAAACTAATTCAAAATCTTGCACCGTTTTCGCCGGGAAGAGCAAATAATATGGTCAAATTTAGCTTCTCATCAATTAGCTTGCACACACTGTCATTTGTTAACAGGATAATGGGGCGTAAAGAGGGCCATTATTCTCTCAGACCAGAACATATGCTGAAATCCTGCAAAAAAACACACTCTAGTACACACACTTACAGGCACTCGGGCGCACACACAAACAAAACAGAAGCAAGACATGTGTCATTTGGAAGCGAGGACATGTGAAAGCTGGAAAGGAGCAAGTGTTTCATCCCTTGTTGTTATATTTTCCCTCAGTGAGCTCAGTGTCCCTGTCAAATAGCAGGGATGCCATGTCCTAGACCCTGTTTGACTGTAATCCTGCAGTGTCAGCTCTGAACCTGACAAACTGCTCGACAGGCAAGTTAGTATTCATTCTAGTAGCTCGCTCTTGATAATAAGATAATTGGCATTCTGCTCTCTTTCTCTTGGTAGCTGAGCCTATAGATCTGCTGCTACAGGTCAAAGACCTGATCAAAGTCCAACACCCTCAATTTGCAATGCTAATAGCACCCAACAAATAATTGTGCTAAGAACTGTGTTAAATGGACCTCTCTGGAAGCCCTCCTAATATGCCTTTTGTCTGCATTAGAGGCATAATAGCAGAGGGCTTTTAATTCTGTGGAGAATGTGCTGCCCCCTGTTATTAACTTAGCAGACCTCAATGCTTTAATTTAGAGCCATTGTCTGACCTTCTCTTGCTGAGTAAGTGGGCTGGGCTGTATCACAAGTCTCCAGTGTGGCACTACAGAAGGGGGATTATTCCTGGCAGGCATTTACAGTCAGGTTGTTGTACTAGCCAGTGTCTTATGAAATTCTGGGGGAAAAGAAAGAAAGAAGAAAAAACACTTAGGATACAGAGACAGAGGGATGTATAATCACGGAGCGCACAATACCATATTAACAAGAAGAGGAGCATTAAGCGAACGTGAAAATTCAGTGCTCGCTCAATGAAGAAGAGAGTATATCAAATAACAACAGCAGGTAGAGATTCCAAATGGATAATTAACAGCTTCAACCTCCATTATGATCGGAAACAGTCTAACCCATTCCTGCGAAAGAGGACAGAAAATTGAATCAGTGTTGCACAGTTTAAAATTGCTGTGAGTCTCTACCTTAATTAGATGTCTTTGCTGAAATCACACCAAAGGCAACCACGCTGGCATGTGGCGTCCAACATATGGCCACTATCTACACACACATCTCTGCTTTTTCGCCGTGTCTCCTCGACTAAGAGGCACATTCTACTTGAACGTTTTCTCTGTGCAGCCATCTTGTTTTCCTCTTCGGCCAGATTAAAACAACTTATCCTATTTCTGAGGTCTTTTCACAGTCCTGATTTCAGTGGGTCTGTAATATACTCCTCTGATTCCAGTGTGAGGTAGCACCACCATCCAAAGCACTGGATTAAGGACTCGTCCAGCACAAGGCATCAAGCTCAGAAACGGAGCGATAGATCAGAGGGAAATGTGGCGGATGTTATCGTTCCTTTCCAGATGGTCATTTGGATGGCTACAAATGGTCCACTGAGCAAATCCCACAGAGACTGAAATATTAAGCATGCATTTACAAATCTCTACTGGCACACAAACAAAAATGAAATTAGGGAAATTTGCCATGTGAGAACAATGAGCAGTTGACTAATGGCTCATTCACCGACTTCATCACAGCCCAGGTAGCCGATAGGTCGGAGTGGCTGGAGTGTTTGCATGCTAATGCGGCTGCTTGAAGCTGCACACACAGAGCCAAGGGATCAACCTTGTGGTGACATTAAATTGCACTCAGGACAAGTTGGTCCGTCCCGCCGTGACCGCGTGCAGGGACAATAAGGTTTTACTGGAGCCCTGTCTCATGCTCACGCTGTGTGTCTGTCAGTGTGTGAGCAAGTCTTTGTCTTTCTGCTGATGCGGGAACACATTTTGGTTTCAAAATATTATCGTGAGGACATTTTGGTCGGTCCTTGAGGTCTGCATGAAGTTTGCATGTTTTCCACCGTGTGTGTGTGTGTGTGAGAACCGGGTTCTCCAGTTTCTTCCCACATTCCAAAACATGCAGATTTGGGGATTAGGCAAACGGGACATTCTAGTGTGAGAGCGGATGGTTGTTTGTCTCTATGTGGCCCTGTGATGGACTGGTGACCTGTCCAGGGTGTTCCTGCAGGAGCACTCATGTGGAGGATGAAGTGGTAGAAGATGAATGAATGAAAAAATTGATTTCTGAATTTCTGCCACATCCTAAATGTTACACAGTGGAATTTTCAGACAAGAATTAGGTCCAGGTGAGAGGTAAGATAAGAGTTGGTGTTTTTAGTTGAGATGTCCTCACAATTATAGAAAGACATGTGTGTGCATGCCTGTAGTTGCTTTTAGTTTTCAATGAAAGTTGAGATTAATTCTTGTTTCAAACTTGACAGATCTGTGTGTGATTGATGCACAACACATATTGCAACTGAGAACCTACACAGTTATGGATTGTTTTGCACATTTTCACTTACCCCTGTGATTGTGATGGTAAATGTGTTTCCTCTGACACCTCTCCTCTCTTTCCCTCTCTCTCGCTCTCTCTCTTTCATCAGGAGGTGATGCAGATGGAACAGCAGCTCGGGGGTCGGCTGATTGACGAGCCACACGTCCTGCTTTTCAAAGACACTTACCACAACCTGCGCTTGTCCATCCATGACATGCCCCAGGCGCACTGGAGGAGCAAGCTGCTAGCTGGGTACCAGGTGTGCTGGGTGGCCGTGGGGGACTGTGGGGGCAGGGAGTCACTCCAGATCAGAGCAGGAGCACAGAGATTTAATACAAGTGCCTGGCTGAATCTGTCAAATTTGTGTATCAGCTGTTATAGGGCTTTTTAATGTGTTTCTTTGTGTATGCTATCGCTAGTTATTTTAAATTGGCCATCACGAGAAATTGAGTATAGAGCAATAATACTGGGAAATCAATATTTTTTCTTTACTGTGCACAAGGGTCCATATGCTGTATCTGTGCACACAGTGTCAGTTGTGTGTCACCCAAAAAAAAAATCTCCTCTGCTTGATTTAAAGGCAAGGTAGGGTACTATTTGTTATATTTCCTGTACAGATATATAAATCATCTTTATTTCCCTGATAGCAATGAATAAATGAAAAGCCCCAACAACAAAAAGAAGAAAAAAAAATGTTCGAGGCTATAAAAAGTGAATCCAGGAAATAATTGGACAGCTTACCTGCCTGTATTCTCAAGTACTCACACACACTCCGCTCATGCACTCAACCTGTATTTCACAACAGAATAGAAAATCTTTGTGCACAAGAAAAACTGGACCCAGTCCTACCAGTGCA
>NW_025322321.1:0-62970 GCF_019176455.1 Solea senegalensis | reverse complement strand
AAAGTTGTAGCAGTTTGTTTTTTGTCACAAATATCTGACTTTTCAGTGTTGCTGTGGCAACAGCGTTGAACGATTTGTTATCATATAAAGCTAGCATCATCGACCATGTGTTTTGAATGTTTTCCCAATTTTTGAGTTTGATACGATTAACTCTGTAAAAGTTATTACCGAAATGTTTATTTTTTGGATTTTCTGTTACCACAAGGCGGCACTGTGCTCAAAATTTACGTTTTTTTCACAGACTTCTTCTGCAATGGTCCATCATCAACCCTAGATAATTTGGTTGGGATGTGACCTTCTATCGCTAAGTTATAAGAGTTTTGTTGCCTGTGGCGAAACATTAAAATTTTCACCAACTTTGCCGGCCCCTTACTCTTACGCCATAATACCTATTGAAAAGATTTTGATACCTTTGGATCCTCAACTTGTCAAAAGTGACCTCACCAAGTTTGAAGGTGATCCCATGAAAGTTCTAGGACAAATCTGTTCAAATATCATTGGTGCGAAATGGCTAAAATCAGCAAAGCATTTACTTTCAATCCAAGATGGCGTCTTTCCTGTTCGTTTTAGAGCATAGGCTACGCTGACTTTTTTGACCGGCCCGACCTAAGGAACACGTGTACCAAGTTTTGTGCATGTACATTAAACGTGCTCCTCAGGACCACAATTTTTAGGGGTTGGAGCAGTTTTTTGGCCCGTCCACTTTCACCAGGGGGCGCTGATTTTGACATGAAATATTTTCACATAGGTTTGTTCAGGGCCAGACTATCAACAATCCTAGCAAGTTTGGTTCAGATTGGACCAGGATTGGCAAAGTTGTAACAGTTTTTTTTTTTTAGTATTTTCTACCACCACCAGGAGGCGCTGTTTTCAAAATGTATTGTTTTCGGCAATATAGTGGCCTTCAGCAACTACCCATTATCAAACATAGGAAGTTTGGTTGGGATTGGATCTTCAATCGCAAAGTTATAAGAGTTTCGCTTTTTGTTGTGAAAAATAGGAATTTACACCCACTTTGGCGCCCCCTATCTCGTACACCATGAGACATTTTAAAAAACTTTTGATAACTTAAGTTCCTCAACTGGTGCACAGTGACCTGACCGAGTTTAAAGGTGATCGCACAAGAACTCTCGGATTTATTCATTCAAATACCAGAGGTCATATTGTCTCCGTCACCAGGGGGTGCTGTTTTTGAAAGTGAATATTATCATATAGACGTCTTCAGGGCCGGACTATCATCAATCCTAGCAAGTTTGGTTCCGATTGGACTAGGATTCGCGAAGTTGTAGCAGTTTGTTTTTTTGTCGCAAAAATCCGACTTTGCATCATTACCATGGCAACATCATGTAACTCTACGCCATCATATTGAGAACGCATAGTCTACCTTGTGTTTAGGGTGATTTTTACCAATTTTGAGTTTGATACGATAATCTCTGTAAAAGTTATTCCCGAAATTGTAAAAGTAACTTTTTTTTTTAGATTTTCTGCCACCACCAGGCGGCGATGTTTACAAACTTGACAGTTTTTGCATAGCCATCTTCAGCAAGGGCCCATCATCGATCGCCACAAGTTTGGTTACGATCGGACCTTCCATCACAAAGTTATAAGAGTTTCGTTGCGTGTAGCGAGAAATTACAAATTTTCGCCAACTTTGCCGGCCCTTTTCTCGTACACCATGCGACATTTCAACTAACCATAAGCATCGTTAGATCCCCAACTTGTCCACAGTGACCTCACCAAGTTTGAACAGGATCCCATGTAAGCTCTAGGACAAGTTCGTTCACATACCATTGCTGCAAAATGGCCAAAATAGGCCAAAAATGGCTGTTCAACCCAAGATGGCGGCCTTCCTGTAGGACTTACAGCGGCGCTAGCACGGACTTTTTGGACCGTCCTGACATGCTTAACACGTGTACCAATTTTCGTGCATGTACGTGAAACACGAGAAAAATCGGCCTGATGAAAGCTGTTTTTCATTTTCGTAAGCCCCGCCCACTTTCAATTTTGAACGCAGTGTCCCCGAACTACTATCAGACGTAAATTTACACCAGGTTTGATGCCCTCGCAAAAATTGGTGAGTTTTCGTGTATGGGAAAGGCCTCAAAAAGGCGATTCATTTAGAGGAATAATAATAATAATAATAAGAATAATCTTCACAGTTTCAATAGGGTTCTTGCAACCAAGTTGCTCGAACCCTAATAATCCTTCCAGTTTCAATAGGGTTCTTGCAAACTTGTTGCTCGAACCCTAATAATCCTTCCAGTTTCAAGAGGGTTCTTGCAACCTTGTTGCTCGAACCCTAATAATAATAATCCTTCCAGTTTCAATAGGGTTCTTGCAACCTTGTTGCTCGAACCCTAATAATAATAATAATCTTTTGCATTTCAATAGGGTTCTTGCAACCTTGTTGCTCGAACCCTAATAATAATAATAATAATAATCCTTCCAGTTTCAATAGGGTTCTTGCAACCTTGTTGCTCGAACCCTAATAATCCTTCCAGTTTCAATAGGGTTCTTGCAACCTTGTTGCTCGAACCCTAATAATTAAAGCTGCAAGCAGCGTTGTACGGGACCTCGCGGCCGCCACCCTCTACCGGCATGTCATGTATAACGTGGGCTCTGGTCGGGTTACTCATCTCGCATGTGAAGTTTAGTGCAGATTGGTCGACGTATAGCAATGTTACGGGTCACTTCCTCTCTGGGAAGACCTACTTCCTGTGTGCAGGTCATGGCTTGCAGACGTGTTCAGGGCGGGCCCTTGGGCTCACATATTAAGTTTTGGGCCGATTGGTCAATGTTTGGCGGAGTTAAAGGGCACTTCCTGTTTCGGGCGACCTACTTCCTGTGTGCAGGTGATGTCTTGCAGATGTGTTCAGGGCGGGCCCTTGGTACCACATATCAAGTTTTGGGCCGATTGGTCAATGATTGGTGAAGTTACAGGGCACTTCCTGTTTGAAGTTACAGGGCACTTTCCTCGTGTCACATATAAAGTTTTGTGCCGATCGGCGAATGTGTGGCCAAGTTATAGCACACGTCCTGTTTTGTGGCGAGCCGCCGAAATTTGCCAAAATTCCGATGGCTGCCGTGGCCACGCCCCTTTGAATCTGCGAAAGCTTGCTATAACTTTTGATCTTGGATGGGTCTGGAACAATTTGACGCGTTTTCCGTGTTGCTACGATGAACGCCCTCAGACAAGTTCGTTCAGTTACGAAACTTGTAAAACGCCATGGTGGACGCCAAATCCAAGATGGCCGACTTCCCGTTGAGTTGAGGTCATGGTGTCAAATGGATTTTTTGTTCGGCTTGCGCTTAACAATCACCCCACCAAATTTCGGGAAATTCGGTGAAACTAAATGTCGATTGGTCAATGTACGGGCAAATGGCCTGGCACTTCCTGTTTTGGGAGACCTACTTCCTGTGTGCAGGTGATGTCTTGCAGATGTGTTCAGGGCGGGCCCTTGGTACCACACATCAATTTTGGAGCTGATTGGTCAATGTACGAGCAAATTACAGGCCACTTCCTGTTTAGGGCTACCTACTTCCTGTGTGAAGGTGATGTCTTGCAGACGTGTTCAGGGCGGGCCCATGGTCTCACATATCAAGTTTTGGGCTGATTGGTCAATTTTTGGTGAAGTTACAGGGCACTTTCTGTTTAGCGGCGAAACGCGCAATTCAAAATGGCCGACATCGCATTGGGGTCAAGTTCGCATTTGTAGACGTGTTCAGGGGCGGTGTCACATATAAAGTTTCGTGCCGATCAGCGAATGTGTGGTGAAGTTATAGCACACGTCCTGTTTCGTGGCGAGCCGTCGAAATTCGCCAAAATTCCGATGGTTGCCGTGGCCACGCCCCTTTGAATCTGCGAAAGCTTCCTATAACTTTGGATCTTGGATGGGTCTGGAACAATTTGACGCGTTTTCCGTGTTGCTACGATGAACGCCCTCAGACAAGTTAGTTCAGTTACGAATCTTGTAAAACGCCATGGTGGACGCCAAATCCAAGATGGCCGACTTCCTGTTGAGTTGAGGTCATGGTGTCAAATGGATTTTTTGTTCGGCTTGCGCTGAACAATCACCCCACCAAATTTCGGGAAATTCGGTGAAACTAAATGTCGATTGGTCAATGTACGGGCAAATGGCCTGGCACTTCCTGTTTCGGGCGACCTACTTCCTGTGTGCAGGTCATACTTTGGAGACGTGTTCAGGGTGGGCCCTTGGTACCACATATCAAGTTTCAGGCCGATTGGTCAATGTTTGGTGAAGTTAAAGGTCACTTCCTGTTTCAGAGGATCTACTTCCTGTGTGCAGGTGATGTCTTGCATATGTGTTCAGGGCGGGCACATGGTCTCACATATCAAGTTTTGGGCCAATCTGTCAATTTTTGGGCGAGTTACAGGGCACTTCCTGTTTAGCGGCGAAACGCGCAATTCAAAATGGCCGACATCGCGTTGGGGTCAAGTTCGAATTCGTAGACGTGTTCAGGGGCGGGGTCTCGTGTCACATATAAAGTTTTGTGCCGATCGGCGAATGTGTGGCCAAGTTATAGCACACGTCCTGTTTTGTGGCGAGCCGCCGAAATTCGCCAAAATTCCGATGGCTGCCATGGCCACGCCCTTTTGAATCTGCGAAAGTTTCCAATAACTTTAGATCTTGGATGGGTCTACAACAATTTGACGCGTTTTCCGCGTCGCTATGATGAACGCTCTCAGACAAGTTAGTTCAGTTACGAAACTTGTAAAACGCCAAGATGGACGCCAAATCCAAGATGGCCGACTTCCTGTTGAGTCGAGGTCATGGTCTCAAAAGGTCTCAAAAGGAACAATCACCCCGCCAAGTTTCGGGAAATTCGGTGAAACTAAATTTTGCCTGCTCCATAGGCACATGACCTGTGGGGGCGCTACTGAGCCATTTTTCATTGGTTTTTCGCAATTCCACTATTTTATCGAATTTTTCGGCAGTTCTGGTGTGCGTGCCAATTTTCGTCCGTTTTCACGCTGGTTCAGGGGGTCAAATTCGAGATTCCCCGCGGAGAAAAATAATAATAATTCCTAGAATAACAATATGTCTACGCACGGTTTGTGCGTGTCCGGTCCTAGGTCCTTGCACACTGCTGTGTTAGTGCTCGGTCCATGTTGCTAGAATTACAATAGGTCCATGCGCACTGTGTGCGTGCCCGGTCCTCGGTCCTTGCACACTACTGTGTTTGTGCACGGTCCTAGGTCCTTGCACACTGCTGTGTTAGTGCTTGGTCCATGTTGCTCGAATTACAGTAGGTCCTCGCACACTGTGTGAGTGCTCGGTCCCTAATAATCCTTCTAGTTTCAAGAGGGTTCTTGCAACCTTGTTGCTCGAACCCTAATGATGCTTATTAAATTGTCTCTGAGAACATTTAAGAAAATAAAACATTTACCTTGAGAAGGAGATGGGGCTGCTACAGTCTCTGAAGCACTGCAGGAGACGACTGGCTCTCTGTGGGCTTTGAAAAAGCATGTAAATAATACAAGTTAAAGGCAACATAGACCGGAAGCTCCAATTAACGTTGCGTTTGTGTGTGTGTATCTGCGTCATTACCTCGTTTATGAAACCCTAAAGTTTCAGAACAACAGTTCAGCCATTGCTGAGAAAATAGGTTTTATTGTTCTGCGAAGCAGATCGGCACTTCCTTAATTTGATGTCGTCATCAGAAATCCTCACCACTCCTCTCACCACCGCAGTGCCTCCTGGTGCGGGCACTAGTCCGGGCACATCCGGTTGCGTACATTCAACCGCAGAAGAAGAACTATTCTCGTTGCAGCTGCTGAGATGCAGAGCATCCACCGTGCCAGAGGGGGAGCTGTGTATCTGTGAGCTGGCCTATCTATTACGTCATTTCCAGGTACCTGGCCAATCACAGGACAGTGGGAAAGCTCTCGTTGGCTGGCCAATCACAACACAGTCCACATTCTGGGTGTGTGATTGTGGTCTGAATCAGCGAAGCTGACAAGAGCGTCAGTGAGGAGATATTTTGATTGGCTCGTTTGCAGCGACTAGTAGGTTTATAACCATGAAAATAAGTTAATATATGTAAGTAGACCTCCATAACTAACATATATGTGTGATACAAGCATTCGATGTCGCCTTTAAGATACATTGAAAAAAAATACAAACACAACACTTTTTTTTGCTCCCATTTTTCATGAGCTGTACTCAAAGATCTAAAACATTTTCTATGTACACAAAATCATATTTACTCTCAAATATTACACAGACATATGCAGCTTCTCATCAATTTTCCTCCAGTGCACTTTGGGAGCAGGATATACTGCTGCTGTGTTTAGAAAAACAGAGTCCGTAAAGTATAACTAATCCTGCTTTCCTTTTACAGTGAAACTTGGAAGTCGGAACTGGGAGTGACATCACCCCATGTTCACGTGTTCTATTTGGGCAGTTGTAAAAAAGCATGGACGTAAAACATATCTCGTGATAGCCATTTTTTGCAATACCAGTCAATAACAACACTCTACATGGTGCTTTGCACACAACAGTGTAGCAAAATACATTCTACAATTTAATATTCAACCATGACTGGAACAAGTGCTGCGTATGTATGGCCATGTCGGGGTTGGTGAGGTTGCTCTGACTTTGTGATTTAAGTTCAGGGGACATTGGAAATCACAAGTTCTGACTACAAATTTCTGGAAATGCATAGAAGTGGGCTGAGAGTGAAGGAGAAGAGATAGAAGGGAGAGTGGGGAGCAGTGCAGGGGTCTGGTAGCGAAACCTGAAATGACCTGTGTTCAGTGAGACAAGCCTTTCAGTGACTGGAGAGAAAGGCAACTAAGTTAAAGTTTCACCATTTATAAAAGGGGGAGGAGTCTGGGACAATGAGCCTTGCACTGATTAGACAAGAGAGCAATGAAAGTTTGTACTAATGAAGCAAGAGTGGACTAAGAAAGGCCTCAATATTTGAATGCAGTAGCTAGTGTTTGACCGGAGATAACTTATAACTTCGATACTTTACGCTAAACTGTGAATCTTTGCACCTGGATCAGCAAATAACATTACTAGCTACCCAGAGACACTGGTTTACATCTGAAAAATGTGGTTTAGGGGTTTAGTTATTACTTTAAGGCCTCTCCGTACTTTCTGTCCACAGAGATTCGTGTACCTTTTCTGTTTACTGCACTTGAACCTGCATTGTTCTGCAAAGTGTGAAGTTTAATGAAAGTCAGCACTGTATTCATACCAGTTTGGGAAATCTGATATTATATGAGGACCCACAGCATGTTCAGAGGAGGAAGGAAGAGTCAGCTGGTGATGGAAAATAAGGCTTTATTGTCCCAAAAATCTCACACACGTCACCACAGTCGCTCCGACAGCTGAGCGTGTGTGTGTGTCCTTTCGTGTTTCTCCTTGTGCTTCTCTCTGTGGACCCAGCCTACTGCAAGAGACCAGAACCAGGTTACAAGTGTGTAAGTTATATAGCTGACTGATTACCTGATTCTGTCCAGCTGTCTGATCACCGGCTGAGCCACTCCTCCCTCTCCTCCAGCAGCTCTAACCATACCCCACTGCCACAAACATTTATGTTTACAAAAGTATTTTATCTAAGAGAGACACCTTTTTGTTTTGGGCTTGCCATTTTGTGTTTGGTTGCACTTGAGCCCCAAGGTGAAACTTCAAGCCAGCTCAACAGCAACAAATCTGAGCTAATTGTTGTTTAGTTGCTGCTGTTGGAGATTACCTTCTCTCCAACATCTACCCCTCTCTTTCCAATCTCATATCAACGTTTTATATGTATGTGTATCGCTAACTGTGTTTCAGACAACTGTGCTATCTGTGGAATATTTCGGATCTCGGCACACTGCCTTACCTGTCTGCAGGGCCTCTGCTCAGAATGTGACAGACTGTACCACTCTTCCCCCGAGAGATCAAACCATCATCGAACAGCTGTCACATCATCATCATCCTCATCCAAAATCCGGAGCAGTCACAGGTCAGGATCAGTGTTTCTGGCAGTACTGAACTCACCCTCATCTCACTGTTCGCTTCAGGATTTTAGATCAATTCAACCAGTCATTAGTGAACCTAACCAGGCTGCTGGTTCAGTGATAGCTTTCCTATGGATGAGATTAGGAGATTCACCTTTGTTACTATTCAAGCACAGATGAAATGAAAAAAGCAGCCTAACATTGTCTCTCATACTGTTTCAGTTCTTCCACATGGTGTTGTCTTCACTGCACTAAAGTCAACTCCATCCAGGATCTGCTGTGTGAGGAGTGTGAGCGTCCTCGCTTGGAATCCATCAGCTCTAACAGAGATGAATCTCAGCCTGCCACCATCACTGGTCAGTGTCTGTGTTTCATCCTCCCTCACATACAAAAAAAGGTTAAAGGAAAATAGATGAATTGTATAAATCTATTGTCTCGACCCTTTTTAAACTACTACTTCATTGTAGTGTTTGAGTCAAAACCAATTATTATGTATTAAAGCGGCAGATTATTCCCTATCATTTGCCATTGTCTTTGCATTGCGTAGATGCAAAAACTGTCACTATGATTCCCTCCAGGCACGATAGACACAAGTAGCTTTCTTTAACTGATTTAATGAAGCATCCAAATCTTCATTAGCACCGCAAACACAGTACAAATATTACAATTAGCACAAATAATAAAATAAAATCAGACCAGACAATCGTAGGCTACACACATGTAGCTAGCAATACAATTTGATACAAACCAAAAAAAAATATTATACAGCAACAAAAATACCTCGTTGTCTGCATGCCACACATCAGGGAATAGCATGTACATAAGAATAATCACATAAATCAAATCATGTGTCACTCAATATCATGATATCAATATTATGGGAACCAGCTCCCACTTTGGGTCCAGGAGGCAGAAAATGTCACTATATTTTTTTTGAACAATGTTTTTATTGATTTTCAATAAGAACATATAAACAAATCGCCCCATACCAAACCAGTTACACAATAATACACAAGCAAACCTTGCTGTATACACAGACACCAAAATAAAATAAAATAAAAATATAATAATAAAATAAAATAAATAAATAAAATTAAAATATTAAATCAAATTGTCACACTCTATAGTCTTACAAACAAGAATGATCTATTGTTGCTTGAGAAAGTTAATTAGGGGTGTCCACACCTCTTCAAATTCTTGTGCTTTACACCTAATTACATAAGTAATGTAACTAATATGTAACACACCTTGCCATCTCCCTAATCCAAGATTGTGTAGAGGATACTTCAGTTTCCCTCCAAGATAGTGCAACCATCCTCCTGGCCTGCAGGAGGCCAAAGTTGATCAAAGTCTTACACTTAGAGTTTACAGAAAAGCAATCTGGGTATATCCCCAAAGCTACGCAGGGTACCCGAGTGCCTGTAAGCAAACTTAAAGTACAGGCAACCAATTTCCAAAAAGCTACCAATTTCGGGCATTCCCATACACAATGAATTAAAGTACCTTTCTCAGTCAAACATTTCACACATGCATCTGGAATGTCAGGGGACCACTTGTTGAGTTTCTCAGGGGTTATGTATGTCCTCATTAACCATTTGTGTTTCATTCGAGTATTAATGGTTTGAGATTGAGCTTTTAAACAAGCTTTCGCCCACTCAGCTTCTTCAATATCTTCCTTAATATCCAAACTCCATGCCCTCCTTCTATCATGACTAGATTCTTCATCATGCGAGACAAGTGCAGTATAGAGTTTAGAAATTTGCCGTCTACCATTCACGTGTTTTAACACAATACCCTCAAGACATGACAGCGGCGTAGCCTGGTGACACCTTGATAAAATGAAGTGCCTCAACTGTAAATACTTAAAGAAATGTTTTTTTGGAATTAAATATTTCACACAAAGGTCATTAAATGTTAATAAATTGCCCTGAACATATAAGTCTCCAATTTTTCGTATCCCCCTGTCGGCCCAAGCCCGAAAACCACCATCTGCCCTGCCAGGAGTGAACTGCGCATTATCCCATATAGGTGAAAATTGAGAGATGGGGGGTGTATCACCCATATGTCTATGAGCCCTAAACCAAATATCAATAGAGTTTTTAAGAAAGGGATTTGTTTTTTTTTTCTTTAAAGTTTTAAAATCTGCTGAATATAAGTAAAGGCTTAATGGCAACTTAGACACTGATGCTTGTTCAATAGAAACCCATGCTGGAGGAGAGTGTGTATCAAAGTAAAACATAGAACTACGCAGCTGAGCAGCCCAATAATACCACTGTAGATTGGGCAACTGTAATCCACCCCTATCATATGGCAAATATAGTAATCTTAGTCTTAATCTAGGTTTTTTACCGTTCCAGATAAATCTACAAAATGCACTATTAATGTCATTAAAAAAGTTTTTGGGCAATGGTAATGGGAGTGACTGAAACAAATATAAGAATTTTGGCAAGATAGTCATCTTAATTAAATTAATCCGGCCAATCATTGATATTGGCATTGTCGTCCATTTTTCAAGTGAATCTTGTACCTCTCTCATCAGCGGGTCATAGTTTGCTTCAACAACTGTATTCATTTGGGGAGTAATCTTGATCCCAAGATAGGTAAATCCCTCCCTCGCACTAAAAAAAGGTGTATCTATAACCGGATTATTTCTCTCTTCTTCATTCAAGAAAAGTATTGAAGATTTTTCATTATTAATACTGTATCCAGAAAACTGACCAAATGTATTAATTAAATGCAATAACGTCTGGACACTGTTTGATAAGTTTGACAAAAAAAGAATTACGTCATCTGCATATAGCGATATCCTATGGTCATGACCTCCAATTGTTATACCTGATAGATTAGCTTCAGCTCTAATGGACATGGCTAAAGGCTCAATGGCTAAAATAAACAATAATGGGGAGAGGGGACAGCCCTGACGGGTTGACCTCTCTAACCTTAATGGGCCTGATAAAATGTTATTCGTTCTTACACAAGCTGTAGGACTAGTATACAATAACTTTATCCATTTCATAAATTTTCCCCCAAGTCCATATCTTGGCAACAAATCAAACAAATAAGGCCACTCGATTCTATCAAACGCTTGTCTAGCATCTAGAGAAAGAAGTGCTGTATCCCTGGTGTTAGTTTTAGAGTGAATTATATTGAGGACCCTTCTAATGTTATGAAATCCCTGACGATTCTGTACGAACCCATTCTGATCACAATGTACTAAAGAAGGGATATATGGATCTAGCCTTTTAGCAAGGACTTTACACAATAATTTTGTGTCTACTCCCATAAGACTAATAGGCCTGTATGAGGAGCAATTGGTTGGTATTTTCCCAGGTTTCAAGATAAGAATTATTGTAGCGAGTCTTAAAGTTGGTGGTCATATGCCATTATTGAATGACTCATTCAACATAATTAAAAGTGGGGTCAACAGCTGCTTCTGGAAAGTTTTATAGAACTCTATTGGTAGGCCATCAGGCCCTGGAGCTTTGCCTGAGTTGATACATTTAATGGACTGCAATAGTTCTTCCATTGTGATGTCCAGATCTTCCTTCATCTCCTCTGTAAGTGTTTTAAACTGAAGTTGATTAAGAAAAGTATCTCTGCAAGAAGGAGAGGAAGAGCATTCTGACCTATACAGTGATTGATAGAATTCTTTAAATGTATCATTAATATCTCGAGGGTCGTTTGATATCTCCCCTGACTGAGTAGTTATGCCATTAATGGCTCTTTCAGATTGTAATTTTTTAATTCTCCAAGCTAATAATTTGCCCGCTTTTTCTCCCTGATCATAAAATGCCTGGTTCAACCACAGTAAACTTTTTGCTGCTGCATCAGATGTTAACTTATTGTATTCAGTTCTCAAAATCAATAACTGTTTTTGTTTATCAGTGTCATCTTTATCATTAATATCTATTTCCAAAGATTTTATTTGTTTCTCTAATTTATTAATTTCTGCTTTTTGTTTTTAATGCTCGTGAAACTCATAATTTGCCCTCTAATATAAGCCTTGAAGGCTTCCCATCTAATGCATGCGTTAGTTTGGTTAGTGTTGACCTGAAAGTAGAAGTCAATATCATCTTCTACATATTTAACAAATTCTGGATTTTTGAGCCACCTCACTTGCAGTCGCCAAGAAGGAGGAGACTGTTGAAGTTTCTCCATTTGTACAGAAATGGAAATGGGGGAGTGATCACTAATGAATATACAATCATACCAACAGTTCTTAACTCTAGATACCAGTTCCTGTGATACTAAGAAATAATCAATACGAGACCTGGACTTATATATTCCTGAGTAGCATGAGTATTCCAATTTATCTGGATGAAGTTTTCTCCAAATTTCAGATAAGTTTAAGTCTGTGATGTATTGTAAAATAGTTGTTCTAGATAATTTTTTATGAGGATCACATTTTGTAGAGCGATCTACCGAAGGGTTCAAAGTGCAGTTGAAATCCCCACCGATAATATTTAGGCCATATAGGGAAGACAAATTTAAGAAGAAATCTTCAAAAAATTTTGGGTTGTCCTCATTAGGACCATATATGCTGACCAAATTCAATGCGAGGGACAGGATCCTACCCTGAGCGATTACAAACCTTCCTTGAGGATCCCGAATAACATTAGTAATTTGAAAAGGGATCGTTTTGTGAATAAGTATTAATACCCCCCGAACATAATTATTATATGTGGCATGTATGACTTGGCCAGGCCACCTACGTCGCACTTGTTTAATTTCAGTGACTGTGATATGAATTTCCTGAAGAAAAATTATTTTCGATCGTAGGTTCTTAAGTCTATTCATTACCTGTTTCAGTTTAGTTGGCTTACTGAGTCCCCTGACATTCCAGCTTGTAAAATTTAAATCAGACAATTCTGAACTTTCCATGTTACTACAAATGCAGTAAGAGAGATGACCATGTTGAGTGTGACCAAAAACAAGAGAAATAAATAAATGAAAACAGTAAAGTAAAAGATAAAAACACATAACCTTTGAACTCCCCCTCCCCCCTCCCCTTACTTAAACTAACCAATGTAAATACCAATCCACACTAATGAGGAGTGGTTTAACTGTGAGCACTTTTCTCAGGCAGCCCATGCGGCGCCCCGCAACTCGACCTTAACATTCAAACATGTATAGTCCTAAAATGATAGACATGAAGCATAGTGTTATTAACACTCCCTAATGTAACTACCTCAGCAGCCTGTGTCAAATAAACAAGTGTATAAAAGGTACAGAAAATAAAGTGTCCACCAAAATGGTAGTAGCAGTTTTGTATGTAATCAAAATAAATGAGAAAATACAAAATATATGTAAATCTGACTTAATAAAATCTATATTAAGCTAAAATGCACCTGTATTGTCCATAAATGTCCTTCAGTAATTACCTATACACCTCGGCACTTAGAAGATTTTAGTTGTTTGGGAGAAAGTTCTCAGCTTCTTCTGGTGTGGAGAAAAAGATCAACTTTCCGTTATGTAGAGCTCTCATTTTGCAGGGACGCAAGGTGAATCCCCGAAACGTTCCAGCTTCAATGAACTTTTTCTTCACTGCATTGAATGAGCTCCGTGCCTTCATGGTTTCCGCTGATAAATCTTGTGCGAAGAATATTTTGTGACCCTCGTGGGTGAGGGATCGATGTTTGGATGTGTTGAAGACCAACTCACGATCTTGAAATCGCAGGAAACGAATGATTACAGCTCTGCTTTGGTCCGGTCTCGGTCTCGCCAGAGTGCGATGTGCTCTTTCCAATGTGAACGAATTGTTGGCGTCGAGTCCCAGCCAGGCCGGCAGCATACGCTGGATGTAATCGGTCATGGGCTGGGTCTTTTCAGCGCTTTCGGGGAGACCTACCAGTCTTAGGTTCTTCCTCCAAGCACGATTTTACAGGTCTTCCGTCTTCGACTCCAAACAAGCGATGCGTTTAGCAGCGTCAGTCAACTTCAAATTCACACTCTGCAGGTCGTTTTCGGCGTCACCTATGCGCCCTTCTGCCTCCGTGAGCCGCTTAGCGTAAGCGGTGATATCTTGTTGAAGATCCGTAAAACTCTTTTGCACTGCATCGACAGAGCCGTTCATCTCCGCTATACGTCTCTCCACATTGTCAAGTTTTCCCCCAAAGTCATCGAGAGTACTTATTTTAGTGTTAATCTCAATAACAGTCTTACGAAGAGACTGCAGCTCATTTAGCACCGCAGCTAAGTCGTCCCGTGGGCCGCCCGTCTCGTTAGCATCATCAACCACCGTTGTAGTTTTGGGTCTCTGAGAACCACGGGATCTGGTGCTGCTCTCACAGTCTTTAAGTGTCGTCTGTTTAGACATTTTTTAGAACTAATTAGAAGCGTTAATGACTAGGACTTTATAAACTTTTAGCAGAGTTGCGGGGAGCACTCACTCTAAGCCGCCATCTTGATCGGCTGCTCAACAGCGCCCCTCAAATGTCACTATATTTAAAGCTAAACTTAAAACTTTACTCTTTAATAAAGCTTATAGTTGGGCTGGTTCATCATTGCTTAGTTATGCTGCCATAGGCCTCGACTGCTGGGGGAACAGCCATTATGGCGTGAGCACTCTCTCTATCTCTATCTATCTCTATCTATCAGTCTCTCCCTCTCCCTCCCTCCTCTTCTCTGCATTCACACTGAGGCAGATTGATTGCGGACCTGTATGAAGGTTTTTTTGTTAGCAAGGCTATTTGTGCCAGTAAATTGTGTACTCGTATACAAAAGTCACAAATGTGTATCATAAAAGTTGAAGACAGAATTTTTTCTACCCTGTAAATACGACACATGAGTTACAGGTTCACAAATTCTTTATTACATCTCACACAAATGAATATCTTCCTACATTTTGCTACTGTCAATGGGGAAACTGTGCCTTTTGGGGGGGGGTCGTACAATGCAACAGCTACACCATCACAAATTTATCATTATAGGCATGAGGCAAGAGTTTACACTTTACAGTTTTGTGTGTGAATTCATGCAACATAAGTTGTACATCTGTGGAATATTGTCTCACAAATACATTTATATATCTATTCGCTATTGGAACAACTGGATAAATGCAGCGGCTTTAATCTGCTGCAACGAGTCTGACTGTGATATTTGACATGCGACGCACCTAAAGTGTTTGGGTGGGAGGTTTGGGAATTCTGGCCAATCAACATGGCTCTCAGGAAAACGAAAGTGAAATAAGCGAAAGAACCCAAGTAGGTCTATCTGCAGACTGCAGTGGACATGTGGCTCTGAAGCTGTTCCCCAAGCTGTGTTATCTCGCTGATATGACAAAATGATATAACAAAAATATGAAGTCATTAATGACACTCATACACATTAGGAGATACAAACTGTTGTGAAAATTGGAGGAACAGTTTCCTAAACTATCCAGTTTACCTCCAGTCAAACTGAGTTCCACATGTGTACATGTGTTTGTCTTTGGGACTTTGGGACTCTCCATCTCCAGGGAGATGGAGAGTACAGCTGCAAGGGTGTAAATCGATGCCTTTGTCATGAGGATTAAGATTTAAGCTTGTGTTGGACAGGGGCCATGTATATGACCGGAGACATATACAGTTATATAAAACATGTAGTCTACGAATCAGTGTCAGTGTCTGATATCTCACCTCTGTATGATTAAAGCCACAGGATCTGCACACTTTTTTTCTGTCTGTGGATTTTCAACGACTCCAGACAAGACGTGCATCACCTGGTCCACTTGGTCAACATCTTCAAAAAGAATGAAGACCCTGTCCTCCTTCTTGGCCCAGGGAGACACATGTTGCCTGTGATGATTTTCTATAAATATATTATGGGTATTCATACAGTTGTGTGCAAAGGTGTGTGCCCCCTTCCTGATTTCTTATTTTTTAGCATGTTTGTCACACTTAAATGTTTCAGATCATCAAACTAATTTAAATATTAGTAAAAGACAACAAAAATAAACACAATGCGTTTTTTAAATGAAGGTTTTTATTATTAAGGGAGGGAAAAAAAATTCTAAACCTACATGGCCCTGTGTGGAAAAAGTGTTTGCCCCCTAAACCTAATAACTGGTTAGGCCACCGTTTGCAGCAACAACTGCAATCAAGTGTTTGCGATAACTTGCAATGAGTCTTTTACAACACTATGGAGAAATTTTGGCCCACTCATCTTTGCAGAATTGTTGTAATTCAGCCAAATTAGAGGGTTTTCGGACATGAACCGCCTTTTTAAGGTCATGCCACAGCATCTCAATAGGATTCAGGTCAGACTAGGCCACTCCAAGTCTTCAATTTGTTTTTCTTTAGCCATTAAGAAGCACATTCTCCTTCAGGATTTTTGGTAGACAGCAGAATTTATGGTTCCATTTATTACAGAAAGTCTTCCAGGTCCTGAAGCAGCAAAACAGCCCCACACCATCACACTACCACCACCATATTTGACTGTTGGTATGATATTCTTTTTTCTGAAATGTGGTGTTACTTTTACGCCAGATGTAATGGGACACATACCTTCCAAAAAGTTCAACTTTTGTCTCGTCAGTCCACAGAGTATTTTCCCAAAAGTCATCTTGGGGATCGTCAACTTAATGTTCTTTTTGCCCAACAGTGGTTTTGGTCTTGGAACTCTGCCATGCAGGCCATTTTTGCCCAGTCTCTTTCTTATGGTGGAGTCATGAACACTGACCTTAACTGAGGCAAGTGAGGCCTGCAGATGTTGTTCTGGGTTCTTTTGTGACCTCTTAGATGAGTCGTCGCGGCATGATGTCCTTCTTTTTTGGGATCTTTTGGCCGACTTCACTTTGTCTGACAGGTTCTAGTGGTCTCTTGATTCAATAGGTCTGGCAGTAATCAGGCCTGGGTGTGGCAAGTCAAATTTTCCAGACCTGATGATTTTACAAGGGGGGCAACTACTTTTTCACAAGGGGCCATGTAGGTTTGGATAGTTTTTTCCCCATAATAAATAAAATCATCACTTAAAAACTGCATTTTGTGTTAACTTGTGTTGCCTTTGTCTAATATTTAAATTTGTTTGATAATCTCAAACATTTAGGTGTGACAAACATGCTAAAAAATAGGAAATCAGGAAGGGGCCAAACACTTTTGCAGACAACTATATATAAATACACAAACACCGCACAAAATGCCATTGTCACTCACCTTAAAGTGTTGCAGCATGCCTTAATCCTGAGTAATTAACAGACAACTGGACTCACATAGTCGCTGTTTGGCTTGTTGGGCCTCCTCCTAAAATTAAATGATACAATGCATAAACATGCAACATGAATACATGCGATAAAGTGCTTTGAATAAGACATTTTCTTTCCCTGATCATTTGCACTTCCTTACGTAGTACGAGACTCTGGGAAGACGTGTCATCCTGTTTGGCCATAACATGCTCTAAATGGACACACACATAAGCCTGACTGAGAGAGTAAGGATCTGTATGGTTGATGATTTATGAAAGAAATGTTTAAACTGACCAAGTCTTTGGGAGGAAATCTTGCTGTAGGGATGGACAATCATCAGAATCATCATCATGTGTGATATGTATGGGGAAATGTTTAATCCACAATCAAGTAGTACTGAACTGGATTGTATTTGCCAATAAGACTTTCCCAGTCCTAAAATATAAGCAGGCTAAGTGAAATAAATCCAATCCAATGACACTGTTGACCGTGATTCAACAGAAAGTGAAATATTTTATTTATTGTCAAGTTATATACAGTGCCTAGGACAGCATATTCATCATCAAATCTTTTTTGTAGAGCTGAGGTCATACGGTTTTCAAATGAGCAAACTGTGTGCAACTTCTCAGAGTCATTTAAAGATTTAAAAAGAGATAAAAACAAAATAAAAATAAATAAATAGCATGTAGTTTATCTTCTATGTTTCTTGGTTGAAAATGGGATGTGGGATGAACTGTATAAATAAAGGAAACAAACTGCTGTCTGGCTTGCTATATGGTAACAGCATGCAGACATTACTGGTTAGCAAACCAAACCTCATTGATTTAATGTATACTAATAATGACTATTCATACAGTGTTCAATATCAAATTTGGTTTTTAATCCATTCTTACCTTTTCCAAATGTATTTCTTTGTCATTGTATGAATACCGTTGTTTTCTGTTTATTGTCGTTTTCGAGGAGCTCTCGAATTTCCTCTCATCTTCCTTCTTCTTCCCCGTCGCAATCTCTTCTGTGTGACCCAATCAGGGTGAAGTGGGTGTGTCTTGTGTACCGGAGGCGTGGCTTGCCCTGGGAGAGCCGTGTCGTTCGGGGTCAGGGCATGTATTGTCCTGTGTCAGCAGTCTGCAGTAAAACCTCTCACCTCCTATCCCCAGAAAGAAGAGAGCAATGAGTTCTTCCTGGTCCATCTTCTATGGTGGCCTGGAAGTGCAAACCAGTATTACAGAACTTGAAACAAATTTACAAATACAGAAACAAATTAACAAAAGTTAAAACATATTTACATTTTCCAAAACAAATTTACAAAATGCAAAACACTTTTACGAATACCAAAAAAATAACAAAAGTTTAAGTGAACATCATCTCTACGACACTCATCTATGCCGATGATGCAATCACCACAATCCTTCAGATTAGAGCTTTTCTCATCATCTACAAATTGCTACAAATATGTATATATTATAATGTACATATATCGCTTCAATTGTGTAAATATAATAATTTGCTTATAATAACATACAATACATATTTGACATAGGTCTCAGTATGAGCTTAAGCAGCTGTGTGTTACTGCATCATTTTCAGATTGGCAGTGTAAGAGCTGCACCATGGTGAATGCAGCCAGCAGTATTCTGTGTGAGGTGTGTGAACGACCACGTCTGGCCACGAGACCTCCGACCAACCCATCACACCCACCAGTCACCCCACCAAGACCACCAGCACCAGTACTGGGCATGCCCGGTGACCCTGACAGCCAGGTCAGTTCAGTGTGTGTGTGTGTGTGTGTACTTGTATTCGTTGCCTCTTTAGGACCTTTTCTGCTATACACACTGACCTTGGTTGTTGAGGCTGTTGAGGCCGATGATGCCGGTGGTTCGGGCTCAGGCCGACCGGCTGATGACGCGTGGGTGAATCTGCCTCATCTGATGTGCAGCAGATAGAAGTGACAGCAATGTTGACCCTGTGATTAATGATGTGCTGATAGAAAATCTGTCTGATGACGAATGTCTAACCATGAAAAACCACCAATGAGAAGGAAGAAAGTGGTATTAGAGCCAGGAAAACTCTGCTTCAGGTCTTTTCAGATGAGAGAAGGAGGTGGAGACGACAGCCACTCAAGAGAACCACATCACCGCCTCCTATAAGAGGTTTATGTCTGAGACCAAAGACCAGAGGGCTGTGTTGCCTACACAGTTTTTCCTCATGTAAATGCTTTTATCAGATCTGTCTGTAGTTTTACTGAGCAGGGGGTTTAGTGGTTGAGGAAACTGGTGACTAAATAAAAAATAATAAATAATAATAGATAATGATGAATAAATCTCTGCATCTCTTCCTTTTATTGTGTTTTTATCCTTGTCAGTGTTGCAGGTTATGTTGGCGTACCTTACATAACTGCATGAACCTATGGCACAACAGATTTTTGGTCATTACCTTACTCTGCTGACTTGAACTGAAGGGAATCAGACAGGGTTGCCTGTCTGATTCTGAAAATTCCTGAAAACTGTGATTTCCTCCATCTTTCTCTTTCTCAGCTCGCTTTTTGGAGGGTAAGTCAGTGTTGTACATTCTGCCACTCGACTCACACGGCAAAACAACTACGTTAAGCTACGGACATACTGCTGTTACTTCCTGTGTCGCCACGTTGCCAAAATAAGGGTATATGTTACCGTACACTACATAATGATTCTTTAAAACCAGTTTCTTTAAAACCACTCACACGTTTGTTGAAGTAAACAAACAGACAGAAGCTTGGGTTGACTCACTGTGGAGCGTCCACCTGTCCTCTGGTGAGGATGTGCGTCCTGAATGGAGGAGTTCCTACAAATGTCCACTGGCCAAGAGTGGCCTGCAATGGAGAGCGCTGCATGGGATCCTTGCGGTCAACGCCTTTGTGTCTGTCATGAACCCTGGGGTGACAGATAAGTGTCCGTTTTGCACCACTGTAGAGACGGTAGCCTTCCACTGTCTTTACATTGCTGTATGCTCTGCTCAGAAGGGCAGGAGAGGTCTTCTCTCTTCACACCTTTGTTCTAGTTTTAAATATACACAAACTCACAAACCTAAATTTCAGCTTTTAAATTTTATTTAGGGTGAAACATAGATGGGGATTTACGTCAACAGGAAGAGGAACGCAGAGGACAACGTTGGCACTGATGTGGTTTTATTAAAGAGCAGAATGGTCAAAACCAGGATCGACTTTTTGGTTTTAATAGTACTGCGACTAGTAGTACAGAGTAGTACAGAATGAAGGAACTCAAACCTGATTATTTTAATCACATGTTGAATCAGTTTTTCTTTTTTTCTACCTATGCTTTCATCATAAAGTTACTTCTTTCTCTCTCTCTCTCTCTCTCTCTCTCTCTCTCTCTCTCTCTCTGCAGTGGGTGTGCCAGTTCTGTACCTATCTGAACTACTCTCCTGCTACAGTTTGTGACATGTGCAACCTGGCTCGTCCAGAACCCGCACCCCTCCCTGCGAAGCTTCGCCCTCCCTCTCCTGTCAGACGGGTCCCTGCTCTGCCAATCAAACCCAAAGAACCTGCCCCCGAAGACCTTAACTCCTGGAGGCAGAGACTGATGAAGGAGGAGGGGCTCAAGCTGATTCAGCTGATTAGAGCAAGTCACCTTCATGATCTCTCTCATTAATCCCATGAACTGTAGAGCTCTAGTACCTGAACCCTGGGGCGTGGAGACCATATGTTGTTTCCACGCCCTCTGGCAGGAAAGGTTCATTCTATATACTAGATAACACATATGTCAGGTAATATGTCAGACAACTAGTCTTTTCACAGGCTGTTTTCATCATACAAGTGAAGATGGTCAAGAGAGGAAGTTGAACATGTCAAGATACTGCAGGTCTGTAATGATGTCCTCTCCAGCTGTTTCCTAACTTGTAGAAAGCAGACTGGGGCCATTATAATGATCAGATATATTCACTCTGTCCAGTTTTGAGATATATTGTCAATCTCTGTGGATTAAAATTGCGCAGTGAAGTCATGTGACGTCTTTAGCTTTATACTTTGTTCAGTGTTTTTTTTTCTCTGTCCTTTGTGTTTGCTTCAGGATGGAGAGAAGAAAGGGGTGAGTCCAGAGGAGGTGTACACCAGCATGAGGGTAGCTGGGGAAAACGGCATCCTGCCCTGCAAGTGGTTAAAGACAGAACTTCCTCTGCTCTTAGACCAGATTAGAATGCTGGTAACGACATTCTCTCTTCAGTCTGATAAGACCACATCCGACAACATGGTCAGTATGCTTCAATCAAAATCTATGTCACACATCCATGCTCATCTGACTGTCAGAGACACTTGTCCAACACAGAACAGATCGTGTGAAGCCTCTGATGAGGACGCTCCTGCAGAAACAGAGCGTGCGATCCAGCTGTCCCGAACAGAGGCCAAGCAAGGCTGGCTGACAGCAGGGGGCGACCTTGAGAGAGCAGCCAGACAAGCTCTGAGAGACAGACTCGCCAAGGTGATGCACTAATATTTCATGGCTCTTCTTTAAATGTATTGAATTTCCTAGTATTACATTTTCATAACTTATGGATTCACACCATATGCATTTTCCATGTCCATCAAGTTTGCCTACACTACAGCGGGTGTTTTGATAAAAGCAATGCAAATGTTCAGTGGCTCAGAAGACACAAATGCAAAAAGCGAAAACAGGAATGCAAAAGTCACAGCGCATATACAAAAGCAAAAACACAAATTCAAGAGAGAGGAAGGATGGAGAAGTATGGCACTTTATTTCTACTATTTTGAGTACCGGCACTTCCAGGCGCCGTCTTCTTTAAATGTAGAGATGAATAATTATTTTTATTTACACCGCCTTACACAGGTGAAGGAGCTGTGTGTGTTGGGTTTCACGGATGAGGCTCTGTGCCATGAGGTTTTGAGACAAAGTGGTGGTGAGGTGAGAGGGGCCCTGGCTCTGCTTCAACGGCCCTTGCTAGAGCCCTTTCACAACCGCATCTGGAGTGAGAAGGCTGAGCCTCCTGTGGACATCCATCACCCAGACAAGCAGGTGAGAGTCCCAACGGTGGGAAAGTATGTTGGCTCGGTATTAAAAGACAGTCTGAGATGTAAAAACATAAACAACAAAACAATTAAAACTGGTCAAATCTGGTAATAACATGGGGATCATTTTGCATTAGGGAGGTAATGTTATGGTAATATCATTTTAGTTCTAATGTGAACAGCATAGGTTATAATAATGATGTTACATTACAGTGTGTCAGTCTAAACCATCCATGGTAACAAATGCATCGTTTTTGCTGAACTTAAAAAGTATCAGAAGTCCACTATTAAGGACCATGAAACCATTTTTTTCACTAACATATTTTATAAAACCAGGCATCAAACGACTGTGTTTCACAGTTCTACTGTAGCTCTGATGAACTGGTGAACACAAGTCCAAACCACAGTGTATGTAGAGCAGAGGTCTCAAACTCACCGCATTATCGATTTCTTGTGGCCCACCAATTAACATCGAGTTATAATGACAACTGGCCCACGACCTCCTCCTCACTGTTAACACAGCATGTGTGGCCGAGGCACAGCTGCCTTCTAGGTGTACATGGCACATGCTACACTCCATTTGTAGTTGGAATTGAGAATTTCTGAGGTCAACACAGGAACTTTTTTTATAATATTGTTCCCTTTTATGATGACATCTAACGTGTTTCAAAATTCACCTCATGTCACATCCGACGGTTGGGCTGATTATTTGTAAATAAATAAACAAAGGAGAAAATGCCTGCCCCATCCTTGTCTGGTCCGTGTGCCGCTCCTATAACTTAGAACTATGGAACTCATTTACCTAACGCTGGTACATACTATAGGTAGAATATGTGAGGTTTGTCTTCTCCATATAATTTGTCACTTCTCTTCCAGCGGATATGTCGGAGGCTACTGGCAGTGTATGATCTTCCAAGCTGGGGTCGCTGTGAGCTGGTATTGTCACTGCTTCTGGAGCACAGTGCCCCCTACTCCCTGGAGGATGTAGTGCAGGCTGTGCGAGAGTCCCATGACAGGGAGTTTATCAAGAGAGTGCTGGCTAAAGAGTGTCCCATCTGCCTCTCTGTCTTCCCCCACAGCAAGGTATTGACGTGCGGAAGGTTTCCATGAGTTTTGCAGCACTGAAGCACATTTTTATCGATTCCCCTCTACTTCACCCTCTCAGATGCAGTCTCTGACATCATGCCAGTGTTCAGTGTGCTGCGGTTGCTTCCAGCAGCACTTCACCATTGCGGTCAGGGACAAACACATCAGAGACATGGTGTGTCCAGTCTGTTGGGAGCCCAACATCAATGACCCTGAGCACCTCAACAGCTATTTCTCCACTCTGGACATCCAGGTAGGGAATGGATGGTGTATGTATGGTGTATGGATGGTGTATGTAAATGCTTCACACACCTCTCAAGTTAAAGCTGCACTGAGCAGGATTAACTTTAAAATCTCATCTACTGGCTGTTAAATGTTAATGTTTTAGATCTCTCACAGATTATGTTGCTTATATTATATTATATGCAGCTTTGAGTGGTCTAGAGAAGAACCGAGAAACACACAAGGGACATAAAGTTGTGACCAGTTTGAAGCGGTGCTAAGGCCGCTGGTTAAAGACTGTAACTTTCCCAACAGTGACAAAATGATCAGGGAAAGAAAGTGTGTGTGACTACACTGTCACGGCCCAGACTTAACGTTAAGAGCACACTATCAATGTCGAACGGACACACAAGCCGCCTCAACAGCAGCTATAGACTATGTTATGGGTGGATGGCTGCAGTGCCCAGCAAAAGGATGTCTCTGCTCTGTAAGAAGCCAAATAATTTTGCCAAGATGTGCAAGACTCGAACACAAAAGGAGGTAGAATTCAGGACAATGAGGCACAAATCAAAGTTTAAGATAGACACGGGTGCCCCAGGCCAATATAATTCCAGCCGATAGATTTCATACAAAATTCAGAAACTCTGTGCTGAGCCCATCAGACTGTAACATCTCAGGATCTGGTGGCAGACGCTTTTTATCTAAAGCGACTTACAAAGGAGAATTTAGAATACCTTTTTCAGAATTTTGACCCTGACGGGATTTGAACACACATGCTGTGTATTTAGTGTGAATCAGGTTTTAGAGGATATTTAACTTGAATTATAATGTAACGTTTGTCACAGTGTCACTTTGTTATATCATGCATGCAACAAACTAACCCGTTTGACATGTTGTCTTTCTTGATCTTTGTTTCCGTGGAAGGAAGACCATTACAAATCTAGTCTCCTGTGAGTTTATAAGGTGCTGAGACTTTACGGATTGTGTTATAGTTTAAGTTTTATTCCGCAGCTGCGAGAGTGTTTGGAGCCAGAAGTCTATGAACTGTTCCATAAGAAGCTGACAGAGCAGGCTCTTATCAAGGACCCCAAGTTTCTCTGGTGCTGTCATGTGAGTACATGATGAGTCACTCTTACATTTTCTGAAAACACTGCAACATCTTTAAGATCGAGGGTTCTATTTTCATGGCAGCGCAACAAGCAAAGTGTTATTCATTTTTGGGTATTTTTACTAGAGTTGGTTTTTAGTTGTGTGAAAATAACTATCACCACTCCTGTACCCACTGTAATTCAACACAAGCTCGCTGAAGCATGTGGAACCTTGTATCATCGGCGCGCACCTCCTTTGCTATCACATGAATCCAACCCCGATGGAGGAAGCGTGTGCTTCACAGCTGATCGCTGTTCCACAGTCCCTCATGTAATCCTACCTAGTCAGAGGATGCAAACAAATGTACTTTGACCATGGGAGATTCTACAACCCAAGCTGAGGGACCACATGAGCTGCCGAGAACAGATAGTTGGAGCACGGCTTCTCTTGCCTTTGCAGGTTGGCTCTAACATGGAAATGGCTCATACATAATTGAATGTGTCCAGTCAAGCAAATCTTGCAGCAGATTAGCTCTCCAGGGGTGATCCCTCCCCAGAGAATGGAGGAGTGTGTATGAAAGTTTTGGGATCGCTTCGGCATGGCCACAGCTGACATCTGCCTCCAGGGAGACAACTCATTGTCCCCTCTTTTTTTCCACAGAAAAAAGACCCTCCCTGTGGCCCATAGGCAAAGGCACTTCCATGCCCACAGGGGTCTCCTGTATGCCTTCCCTCCATTCCCCCTCTTGCACCCAGTGCAGCAGAGAGTTCAGGTGGAGAGGTTCAGCCTTTATCTGTTTTTTTTGGGCTTTGAGGACACCCCTGGGAGCCTCAATATGTCCATATAAACCACTTGTCTCATGGCTTATGGTACTTATCCATTTTCTCAGGTGCTTGGAAGCTTATTCCTATCACTGGGGATTGTTTCAGTCATGGTGTAACTAGGAACAGGTGGATCCCCTCCCCTGCACAGCTCATGATATCCTTCTGGAATTAAGAAATTGTGTTGAGCCCAAACCCTGCATTCCACCCTAAAGTCTGGTCAGCGTCTTCTTCTTGTCAGTCTCTGGAGTTGTATCTTTAGCACTCTCTTGAACAGGTGAAGAAGCAACAAGCAGGCAATCACTGTTATGCCCTGTGTGCGCCTTAAATATGTATCTCCAATGGAGACATGCTCACAGGACAATGGACCAGTTATTTTTTGTTATTATCCTGTCTTGGACAATCTGTCTCCAAAATAATGATCCCATTGGGTTGAGAATACAATCAATGCAAGAGGCAGGCCAGCCCCAGCAGGGGTGCATGCTTAATCCACTAGGGCTCTTGCTACTTAATGGCCTTTATGGTGAGATTGCTCCTTTGTCTGAAATTTGCACTACAGGACATGACCTGCCACCCCCCCACCTGTGTTTTCATGTTTTCAGTAAATATTTTCAGTAAATGTTGAGTTTTCAGTAAATTTTGTCATGTTTTCAGTAAATGTTGTCGTGTTTTTAGTAAATATTTTCAGTAAATGTTGAGTTTTCAGTAAATTTGGTCATGTTTTCAGTAAATGTTGTTGTGTTTTTAGTAAATATGTTTTCGGTAAATGTTGTTGTGTTTTCGGTAAATGTTGTGTTTTCAGTTAAAGTTGTTGTGTTTTCAGTTAATGTTGTGTTTTCAGTAAATGTTGTTGCGTTTTCAGTTAATGTTGTTGCGTTTTCAGTTAATGTTGTGTTTTTAGCAAATGTTGTTGTGTTTTCAGTTAATGTCGTTTTTTCAATAAATGTTGCGTTTTCAGTTAATGTCGTGTTTTTAGCAAATGTTGTGTTTTCAGTGAATGTAATTTTTTCAGTAAATGTCGTGTTTTCAGTAAATGTCGTGTTTTCAGTAAATGTCGTGTTTTCAGTAAATGTCATGTTGTCAGTAATGTCATGTTTTCAGTAAATATTGTTTTCAGTAAATGTCGGTTTTCAGTAAATGCGTGTTTTCAGTAAATGTCGTGTTTTCAGTAAATGTTGTGTTTTCAGTACATGCCCTGTTTCATTAAATGTTGTTGTGATTTCAGTTAATGTTGTGTTTTCAGTTAATGTCATGTTTTTAGTTATTGTCGCGTTTTCAGTAAATGTCATGTTTTCAGTAAATGTTGTCGTTTTTTCAGTTAATGTCATGTTTTCAGTAAATTTTGTTGCGTTTTCAGTTAATGTTGTTGCGTTTTCAGTTAATGTTGTGTTTTTAGCAAATGTTGTTGTGTTTTCAGTTAATGTCGTTTTTTCAATAAATGTTCTTGCGTTTTCAGTTAATGTCGTGTTTTTAGCAAATGTTGTGTTTTCAGTGAATGTAATTTTTTCAGTAAATGTCGTGTTTTCAGTAAATGTCATGTTTTCAGTAAATGTCGTGTTTTCAGTAAATGTTATCGTATTTTCAGTAAATGATGTGTTTTCAGTAAATTTTGACGTGTTTTCAGTAAATGTTGTTGTGTTTTCAGTAAATGTTGTCGTGTTATCAGTAAATGTTGTGTTTTCAGTCAATGCTGTCGTATTTTCAGTAAATGTTTTTTCAGCAAATGTTGTATCTTCAGTAAATGTTGTCATGTTTTCAGTAAATGTCGTTTTTTAAGTAAATGTCGTTTTTTAAGTTAATGTCATGTTTTCAGTAAATTTTGTTTTTTCAGTAAATTATGTGTTTTCAGTAAATTTTATCGTGTTTCAGTAAATTTTGTCGTGTTTTCAGTAAATGTTGTCGTGTTTTCAGTAAATGTCATGTTTTTAGTTATTGTGCGTTTTCAGTAAATGTTGTCGTGTTTTCAGTAAAATGTCATGTTTTTAGTTATTGTCGCGTTTTCAGTAAATGTTGTTGTTTTTTCAGTTAATGTCATGTTTTTAGTTATTGTCGTATTTTCAGTAAATGATGTGTTTTCAGTAAATTTTGTCGTGTTTTAAGTAAATTTTGTCGTGTTTTAAGTAAATTTTGTCGTGTTTTCAGTAAATGTTGTCATGTTTTCAGTATATGTTTTGTTTTCAGTCAGTGCTGTCGTATTTTCAGTAAATGTTTTGTCAGTAAATGTTGTGTTTTCAGTAAATGTTGTGTTTTCGGTAAATGACATGTTTTCAGTTAATGTCGCACTCAAGGCTGGTGCATTTGTTAGACTGACAATGAGACAGAATTTATGTTCTTTCATGTTAAATAAATTGATTTCCTGTTAGTACTTTTATGCTGGGATAAGGTCAGTAGAACACTTGAATGATGTAATCAAAGGATTTTACTTTAAAGAACCAGTGTGGGGCTCATGTTCCAGACTCCTCCCCCTTTTTTTTTCCCAGCAGCTTTAATATCTCACACACCCGGACCTGGGTTCCAGGCCTAAATCTAAATGTATGTTATATACACGTTTGTTATTGTGTATTGTAAGTAAATTACATTTCTTTCTCCCACTCTGTTATCTCCCCTCTCCCCCTCTTAGTGTTCATATGGGTTTATCTATGATGGAGATCAGCTCAAGGTTACCTGCTTTCAGTGTCACAACAGTTTCTGTGCTCAGTGTAAAAAGCCTGTGAGTATTCTGTGGAAATCTTTGTTGCCAAATGTTATTCAATTGTGCTCTCTGTGTAACTCCTCACCCCAATTGTTGAAGTTAATGCCTAAATGTGTGCAAAATAAAAAATAACAAAAGACGATGAAGAATTGCAATCAGCGCAATGTGAACGTTCTCACTCATCCAGGTCATTGTATCCTCAGTACTGTAGCTATATGTGACTGGAAAACTCAAAGTCCAGTTTTTTCCTATCAATGTTGTCAAATCCTTTATCACACAGTATCAGTCAGCTCATTTCATAGGACAGAGACGTCACATTGTGAATTATCATGTATTAAAAATGGCACAGATGCTTTGACATACACATGTAAGTAATACACCTGGTCACTAAAATAATGGTTCACAGTTGATTTGTGGTCCTGCTCCTGAAACACTGCTTTGTAGCTGGACTTAATGGATTTGAGCACACAGCCAGCGTGACTTAATCCTCAGATTAGTTCAGCTGAGAGCACACAGACACCATATGTCTTGCGAGCTATAAGCTTAATAATAACTAATTTGCTTTTCAGGGTTTTGGCCTGATCTTTGACAATTTTACAAGGCGTTGAATCAATATTAAAATATGACTGACAATGCTCTTAAGAATCTACTTCTGCTGAATATTTGTCTTTTAAAATAGTTCAAGTGTAAAACTAAATCCCCAAATCTCAAATCTCCAAAGTTTAGTTTTAGTATTAAAGTATTAAAATGATATAAGTTGTGATAAAAATCTGTGTATCTACTACCACTCTGCTCAAATACCGGCTATTCCATTCAAATGTTGCCATTACTCTCTTAGTCCACTGCTTCATTGGTAGCTATATGCATTCTTCACCCGCTTGTCCAAACAGTGTGGGGCTCCTTGTTTCAGACTCCTCACCCTTTTTTTTTTTAAAGTGCCCAAAGTGTAACTTTGTTTCCTCTCTCCATCATTTGGTGTTAGATTTAACTACCTGACCACGCCCCTGCATTGATCCCCATTCTCCCTTCCTCTACTCTCAGCCCTCTTCTTGGTATTTTTCAAAATCATGCACTTGGCAGCATTATAGTTTCAGAAGAGGCGGTTGAGTTGCCCTTGAAGCATGGCAATCATATTAAACTCAGCTTAAACATATTACATGAAATGCAGTTCCACGTACTTAATCCTTGTAGTAATTTCCCCTTGAAAGCTCTGACAGGTGTTTCAGGTGGATCACTCAGTGTCTTTATCTGGTCTGCAGTGGGAGTCTCAGCACACAGGTCTGTCCTGTGAACAATACCAGTCATGGAAGAGAGAGAACGACCCAGGGTATCAGAAACAGGGCCTGGCTGGATACCTCAGAGACAATGGCATTAGTGAGTTTGCACACAATCACACATGCATAGAGAACTCCTATGTCCAGGATTGATTCCACCCATGGACCTTTGCTGTGAACCCAGCCACGGGAGGGTCACATCCATTCTACTCGTAGTGCTGATCCCAAGCCTGGATAAATAGGAAACAGGAAGGGCATTTGGTGTAAAAACTCTGACAAATCAAATATATAAAATGACAGCTGGAGGAGAAAGATGCGTCATCTGTGTTGATGTTGGGGAGAATACTTAACTGACCAACTAAATACCAGAGTCTTGTTTTCACTTGAATGCCTTCTCATTGTCAATTTATTCATTGATTCACCAATTGTCTATTGCATTATCCTCCAAATGAGGTCACATCTGGTTTTCCCTCAAAGTTCTGATGTGCCTCTTTCTTGTCTATTTTCCCCTCTTCCTGTCACTCCAGCTTGCCCTAACTGCCGTTTTCAGTATGCATTGTCTAAAGGAGGCTGTATGCATTTCTGCTGCTCGCAGTGTCGTTACCAGTTCTGCAGTGGCTGCAACAACCCGTTCCACACCGTAAGTCTCACACATCCTCATAGCCTGAGACAGTACTGCATGCTGCAAATGCTGGACGCAGTTGCCATTTTATTATTATCTTCTCTCCTGTGTCTGGAGCATGATGTGTGTTAATAATGTGCTGATGGAGCTGTTGAAGACCAGAAACTGTAGTGTTTAACCCTTCAGTGTCAACAAATGCCTCCCAGTTACCTCCCAGATCTTGCCTCCCAGTTGTTCACTGCAACTGTACATTCTCAAATTGTGTGTGCATAGGCAAATATGAACCCTAATTATGATACAATATGATTTTTCATGGTTCATCCTAAAGTTAAGGAAGTTGCTTCAGACAGTGGATTTGTTATTACCAATAAAAAGGTAAATAATAAATAAGTAAAATTTATAAATAAAAGCAAGAAAATGAAAATGTCCTCACCGTAGTTGAAGCTATAATTTACTTTATAATTAAAGTAATTATAAAGTCTGTCTCTCGCTCTCCTCTCTACAGCACCTAATGCTTATTTCATATTGATATGTGGCACTATTAGAATCAGTGCAAATTTCACATTGAAATGTGGGAGGAATCATAATAAAACACCTTTAGGACAAAAGGCTTTCAACATATTTGGTGAGTGAATGCATGCCACGTTACTGTGTGCGTGTGTGTGATTAACACTGATAGATATGAACAGTATTAATGATGTTGTGTTGGCATTAGACCTGTGCAGTGGATGAGTGCAGTGTGTCGGGACTACATGCTCATCATCCCAGAGACTGCCTCTTCTATCTGAGAGACTGGGAACCTTCCAGACTGCAGGCTTTACTCCAGGTACACACACACACACACATGCACACAGGTTAACAACCTTAACAATAACCTAACCTCAATTCAAATCTGCCCTAAACAGCCCTAACCTTAACCAGTTCCTCAGAAATGAGGTTCTGCCTCATGAGGACCAGTAGTCCATGAGGACTGGGCCTGAAGGTCAGTGTGTATGACAGAAAAGGTCCTAAAAATAAGAGTACACACACTAACAAGGGCACAGAGAATAAAGGCAGTATACCACTTGAATTTCATTAAATCTAAAAAAAAAACAGAATGTGAAAGGGGACCTAGTCAGGAAGTCTATTAGCTGGTCCATCCAGGATTAGCTGGTTCATCCAGGTGGAAGCATTTGGAGCGTTTCTCCACTAGGATGTGTGGTTGTAGGCTGTTGAATGCAGAGAAGCTGTGGTGTTGGTGTGTGCCAGATGCTTGTGAACAGTGCCCTAACCCTAACCCTGCCTTCTCATGGTTCCAGTCCCCTCTCACTTCTGGGGTCCCTATACTCTTTTTATTATATATACTGCCACTGGGGTCCATACAATTGCCTTTCACTGCTTTCAGATGATGCTCAGATCTACCTGCATTTTAAATCAAATTGCAATGCCTCTGTTCAGGCTCTGCTTGACTGTTTAAAAGATGTCAAATCTTTTTGCTTCTTATGTGTTTTAAATGTGCTCTATAAATAAACGCTTGGGAATGGGGACCACTGTAGCTAGGGAGCTCTCACTCTAATCTAATAGCCAACACACACCAAAACTGAACTTCCATGTTTTTCCACTGAATGCAATCACTGTGCTTCATGACTAAAAGTGTTCATCAATAGGCACTATCATCTTCTCCAAGCAGAACAATCTTTGAAGTTGTTTTTTTTATCATCATCATTATTATTATTATTTCATAAGACTCTGGGGCCTCTGGACAAAAGGGTGAGTAACATTTCTACTTTTTTTCTCAATCACAGAATAATGATGTGGCATTCAACACTGAACCTCCTCCTGGAACACAGACAGGTGAGTCAAACTGCACACATCTGTATGAGGGGCCGACGTTCTTGTATCAGGCAGATAATCATGTAAATCAGCAGAGAAAACGTACATGTCACGCCTTTAAACTCCAGAAACTACTGTCTATTTTATTTATTTACCTGGAGCCAAAATCGGAAAGAATGGACACCCATGAGCTAAGGTGTTTTCTTGCCACTTTAAATATATTTTGTTAGAATTAAAGACAACAACCAAGCCTCAGCTAAAGAGTTTGGAATGAAGGTTGCTTGTTTAAAGACTTTTTAAAAGATGAATCGTGCAAATCATTTTGAGTTTGTAACGTGTGTTAGCTTAAAGGCCCTGTGCTCTCTGTCTGTGTTCAGGTCTGTGTGGAGTGATAGAGCAGAAGGACGAGGGAGGACAGCAGCCAGATTCAGCTTGTGGAGCGCAGACCCAAAATGGACACGCTGGACTCTGCGAGTATGAAGCCTTTATTATCCACACCCCTGAGTCCCTGGAATTACCCATGATGCTTTTCAGTTGTCACACAGACATACTGCATATGTTGTCAGTGTTTTGGCTGCTGGATCATGTTGCCTACATCACTTTCTGCCATATTTGGAACAGTCGTGATTGGCTTGTAACAAGCAGCAGCTTGTCTTACTTAAAGAACTGTAATGTTTTTCAGTTGCTACTAAAAAAGCATTTTAATGACTATTAATATAGTCATTATATTAATGACATTTTTACACATTAAAAAGCATTTTTAATGTATTTTTTTTGTAATCTGTATATACAGTATTACATACACACACACATTTGTGTGTGTATATTTATATACAGTTGAAACCAGAAGTTTATACACTATATTAAAAGACACATATGCTTTTTTTCTCACTGTCTGACATGAAATCATCATCAGTGACATGATCACTTTTCCTGTCATTAAATACATTTAATTAATTAAAGACACATTTCATTATTGATACACTTCATAATTTAATGACACATTTCATGATTTCATGGTCCGTGTTGCAGTGCATCATTAATTCATTTTATCTGTCAAACTCGACCATCAAAGTCAGAGGGCGGGGCTAATGAGTCTGATTCATTGCTTTGGTCTGAAATGGCATGGCTGCCATGTATCACAGCATGGCAGCAGAGAAAAGAAATATAAACCTGAAATAAATATTTTTCTGAGTCCCAGAGCGCAGTTTTAAGATCATTTGAGGCGAGAAATTAGTCATTTAGAATTCAAAAATGTGGTTTATGTTTTAAGATATGATGTATTATATATAGTTTGGCAGTGATAGTATCAGAGGCATAGGCTCAGAATTATATTTTAGCCCGTGGGTGACCAAATTATATAAATACCATCATATAAATATCATATAATTCTGACTATATAGGGATGGCATGCTCACTGCTTCTGAACATCTGATTTTACAAAGGATTTCTTTGTTTTCTAATTCATGCTATATAGCCTATTTTGATGGACTCGGGACACCAAGAGGGTGCTGTTCTATTCCGGCGGGGCAGAGGGAGAGAGGTCCTGGGTTGGGAAGGAACCGCAGCCCTTCTCTCTCCTCACTTCACGTCGTTTACGTCAATAGAGGGAAAATTGAATTCGGGCCGAAAGTTTTATTTACAAGATTAAACTGAGTAACACGATCTCTGTCTATCGATCGCGCTGTACCTGTACATACACACACACAAATAGCGCTGTCCACGATGCTGTGACACTGAACCGGCTATACAAGCTCGCGCACCTTAGCACCCACGGGATCGGCGCCGATGAGGTGATCAACTTTGCCTCACCGGACGCTGCTGTGATCTGCTGGCTCAGACATTTCATCAGGGAAGGCTGAGGTAGCGCCGCTCTCCGTCGGACACTAATCACCAAGTGTCCGCTGAGGCGAAGTTGATCACCTCCGATATCTTAAAACATAAACCACATTTTTGAATTCTAAATGACTAATTTCTCGCTTCAAATGATCTTAAAACTGCGCTCGGGGACTCAGAAAAATATTTATTTCAGGTTTATATTTCTTTTCTCTGCTGCCATGCTGTGATACATGGCAGCCATGCCATTTCAGACCAAAGCAATGAATCAGACTCGATCAGCGTTAGCCCCGCCCTCTGACTTTGATGGGCGAGTTTGACAGATAAAATAAATTAATGATCCACTGCAACACGGACCATGAAATCATGAAATGTGTCATTAAATAATGAAATGTGTCTTTAATTAATTAAATGACACATTTCATTATTTAATGACACATTTAATGAAGGATTTAATGGTGTATTTATTTATTGAATTTTGTCCCTTTGGTCCTCCATACGTTAGGATTACCAAAATTATTTCTATTTGCTAAATGTCAGAATAATGAGAGGATTTGTTTAGACAATTTTTTATTACTGTCTTCAAAGTCATAATTTACATACACTAAAATTATTATGCCTTTAAACAATTTGGGAAAGCCCAAATGAAGATGTCATGTCTTTGGAAGCTTCTGATAGGTTTATTGACAACATTTGAGTTAATTAGAGACACACCTGTGGATGTATTTTAAGGCACACCTGAAACACACTGCTTCTTTGTGTAACATCATGGGAAAGTCTAAAGAAATCAGCCAAGATATCAGGAAGAGGATTGTGGACTTGCACAATTCTGGTTGATTTCTTTTGACTTTGCCATGATATTACAGAAAGAAGCAGTGTGTTTCAGGTGTAGCCTGGATTGCTGATGATGTTTGTCTCGTCACAGTACAGGATTCTTCTCTCATTGGCTCATTCAACTTCTCTTTGGACCCCCTTCAGGTGCACTTCTTTGTCTTGAGCAAGGCTCCCACCATCTTTTCTGAAAGTTAACAGACCTACAGTCAAGCCTATGGAGGGCAGCCAACTAATGTGGGTTATTTGATAAGAACAATACAATTGTGGGTCCTTACAGCAGCAGCATTAGCATACGTCGACCTGTTAGCACTTAATGCTGCATTAACACCGGTGTGAATTGGCATGCCGTGACTCATAATTGCAAGCAGCCAAACATACGCTCGATTTAGTGTAGTGTTAGTACACATTTCATTTAACTTAGCCAATGCATTAACTCTCTTAAACCAGACCTTAGCTTTGAATATGATATGATGATAATATGATACTTTCACATACTGTTTAATTCTTAGTTACCTTTGGATATGTAATACATGTCAACACAAAAACTGAAATATAGACAATCCATCCATCCATTATCTACCACACAATCCTCCATATGAGGATTGCAGAGATGCTGTGCTAATCTCAGACATAGGGTAATACCTTAAGTAACAGTCAGTCCATCGCAGGGTCACATATAGAGCAGGTCGCGTTAACCGAATATTTTCCGTCATTGACCGTTTTTTTGAAACGGTGACAGAAAAATCTGAGGGCCATCCGTCATTTTGACAGATTGCAATTCACACCCCTGACCACTTGGTGGTGAAGAGCATATTACACTAAGTAGAAAGTAGAAAAGAAGAGAAATGTCACAGCAGTTGACATTTCAGCATGTATTGCTTTATTGTTTCTAACACCTACATGGATTAGTAGAAGAATACTTAGTAGAAGAATACCATGTCTTACAGTTTCTTTTGAAATCTGGCACCGCATATTCAACTTACTTTTTTTACTCATTATCTCACTTTTCCCAAACTACTAGCCTAATTTTCTTTCTCTGATTTCTAATTCCTTTCGTTAAATATACCTGCACACAGAATTTTTCTCTGTCCTGAATATACACCTATGTGCAGGATTTTCCTTTTCTTCTTCTCTTTGACTTAATTCTCTTAATATGTCATGTTTAATTCTTCATTCTCTTAACACTTCTTAGAGGGGACCTTCCTCCCCCCTTTTTTAGTTATACCCAAATAAAAACAAATTAGATGAGGCCTCTGCACCATCAATACATCGCAGCCTGTCCCCAGGACCACTGCAAACAAACAGCCAAATCAATAAACACTCACTGGTTATGGAGCCATTCTGACTTCATCTCCAGGCTTTAGGGCGGCACGGGGTTTGGCTGCTCTCTTGCTGTCGTAATAAAGTTTCTGGGTGTGCTTGGTCTTGTCCAGTAAATGCTTGACTTTGACAGGGTCATAGGTCATGGGTGTAAGTAATGCACGAGCCGTAGGCAGCGTGTTGCGAGGCCTCCTGCCCATGAGCAATTGAGCTGGTGACAGACCTACTGAATCGAGTGGAGTAGTTCTGTAGTCCAGCAGGGCAAGGTGTTTTGTCAGGTGCTTTGCTCCAAAGTCTCTTGACTGTTTGCACCACACGCTCTGCTTCACCATTAGAGTGTGGCGTGTGTGGTGAAGATGTCTTGTGCAGGATGCCATAACTTTTGCAGAACTCCTTGAATTCCTCCGATGCATACTGTGGACCATTATCTGTTCTGATAGTGGCAGGGATGCCATGTCTGTTGAACTGAGCTTTCAGAGCCTCTATTGTAGTGCGGCTGCACTGATCTTTCAGCTGATCCGCTTCAATGTATTTTGAGTAGTAATCCATTCAAGTTCAATGCACTGTTTTCCTTCAAACTCAAACAGGTCAGAAGCTACTTGAAATGGCAGCTCTGGTGTCTCCGTTGGTATAAGTGGTTGCCTGGGAAGTCTGTTTTGGATTTCAGCACACTCGCAACAATTTCTGATCATGCCTTCAATTTCTGCGCTCATGCCTGGCCAGTATAACACTTCACATGCTCGCTGTTTACTCTTCACTATTCCAGAGTGGGACTGGTATATAAGAGCATCTCCTTCTCAATTTGTGCATAGCGCGTCTTTGCATCAGTCAGGGATCTGGACGAGAAAGCGACAGGCTGGTCATCCTGTTGTAGCACGGCTCCTAATCCCATGCTGCTGGTGTCATAGAATATTTCTACAGGCTTTGCTGGATGATAAAACCTGAGTAGTGGGGGGTTTGTACATAGCTGCTTGAGCTTGTCAAATGCTTGTTGTTGTGCTGGTTGTATGCAAACTCAACGTTGCTCTTCACGAGCTGCCACAGCGGAGCGTCCACATCACTTAAGTTTGGAATAAACTTTGACAGGTATGTCACAAACCCTAAGAAGTGACAGACACCTTCCTTATCTTTTGGTGGAGGCATGTTCCTCACTGCTTCAGTTTTCACTGGGTCTGGTTTTAACCCATCAGCTGTAATCAGGTGACCTACATAATGCACAGCTGACTGGCAGATGTGACACTTGTTGAAGTTGAGCTTTAGATTGTAGCTTGTTGCTCTATCAACTGCTTTGCACAGTATTGCGTCATGCTCCTTCATCGTGGACGCTGCTATGAGAATGTCATCCATCACGCCTGTGGCTCCACTAATGCCCTCGAGCATTTGGTCCATGATGCGCTGAAAATTTTTTATAAATTTTATACCGAACAGCAGTCTCAGCCATCTAAACCTGCCTATTGGTGTGCTGAAGGATGTAAGGAGGGATGACGCTTCATCTAACTCTATCTGAAGGAAGCCTGATTTAGCGTCCAAGACTGAGAATATTTATATATATATATGTTATATATTATATAATATGACCTCTTCTATAGTGCGCATAGGGTAATGCTCCCTCTTGATGGCCTTGTTCAGGTCGCTTGGATCTATGCAGATTCTAATCTTGTCATTACGCGTGACAACGACCATGGAGCTGACCCACTCTGTCGGTTGGTCTACTTTGATAATGTGTCCATCCTTGACCATCTCATGAAGTTTCTCAATTATCCTAGCCCTGAGTGCTACTGGTTGTTGGCGTACTGGATGGACAACGCCCTGGATCAATCTTTATGTTGTATTTGCCGGCAGAGTGCCTGTGGTGCTTGTTAGTTCAAGAAAATCCTCCAACTGCCGTGTGAGTGTTTAGGTTCAGAGTGGCTTCAGTGTTAGTCCTCACCTTATTTCGGTTAGCACCATCCTGTAGAGAGTCCAGCCGAACAATCAGGCCCAGGGCCTCAGCTGCAGTGCCGCAAAGCACGTTCTCTTGAACAAGGTCCACAATTTCCAGCTCTGCATTTGCTTCATGGCCTATGTATTTCAGGGGGAGGTCCACTGCAGCAACTGGCTTCACCTTGTGGTTTGAATAGGAGCGCAGCATGTTGTTGGAGTGTTTCAGTTCACCTGTGTGTTTTAATAACTGATAACAGTCCAGAGTCATAGTATTACACTTTGAACCTGTGTCTATTCTAAACTGCACTTCCTTGGACAGGACACTATTGTCTACAATCCACTTGTCATATGCTACAATTACTATTGGAACCTCTACTGTCAGGTTTATGTCCAGCATTTCTTCTTCAAATGCATCTTCTGGCTCCACACTCATTGAACTCATGCCACGGTTACGGCAGACTGCTGCCCAGTGGTTTGGTTTGTGACAGTATGAGCATACAGAGCCTATAGCTGGGCATTTTCCTTTGTTCCATGTATGTTGTGGGTGTTTTCCGCATTTTGAGCAGTTTTATATTTTGTTTTCCTGTCTGTCTCTGCATGGGCTTTTATTAGCATATGCTGTGTACTTTGTTTTTGTGGCCACTGTAGACACTTATGAGTCCTCCTCTCTAACAATTCTCATTTGCTTTTTGAAATTGCTGGGGAATATCAATAGCTTTAGCCAATGTCAAATCTTCACCCTTATCCAACAGCCTTTTTAGGACTTGAGTTTCTTTAACTCCTGCTATGATAGCATCAATCAACATGTTGTCTGAGTCAGCATACTCACAGTCCATCAGCAGTAGCCTCAGATCCTTCAGAAAGTGGTCAAAACCCTCAGCTGTACCTTGTTTCCTCTGCTTGAAACGATGTCTGGCTATTTGTTTATTCTTTCTTGGTCTATGTTATTAGCAAACTTTAGGCTTTTAGCCGGATCTTCGTTCTCACCATCCACCCATCAGTCTTGTAGATTTCTCTGCCTTGTTCACCGATCCATGTTCCTAGCCAGACGGCTTTCTGTTTAACTTCTAGCGCTGAGAGAGGACCGTCAAAGACGAAACTTACGTGAAAGCGAAACCTCTCGAATTCCTTAAATAGATCGGCGGCATCCCAGTCGTTCCTGGGGTGCTCAAACTGTGTATTCATGGTCGCGTGTACAGTTCTTGAAAGACTTCTGACACCATGTTATGTATTCACGCGTTTGTAGACACAATAACAAGGCCAGTGTTGTACAGATCTGATTGTATATTATTACAGCTTGGGCGCACAACATAGTGGTACACAACATAGTGAACTCACAGAATACATTACAACAATGTGATCAGAAAGGTTTTCTCTGAGGTGTTTAGGGCCAAGTATAAAAGTTGAAAAGTTGAAAGTTACTGGTCATCCAGGACTTAATGTCTCTGAGACATTCCTGGAGTTGAACAACCTGATTTATTTCATCCGGCCTCATTGATAAATATAGCTGTGTGTCATCTGAATAACAATTAAAGTGTATGTTGTGCTTTCTAATAATGTTCCCTTGAGGGAGCATATATAAGCGAAAAGTATAGGCCCAAGCACTGAGCCTTGTGGAACTCCACAATTAACTTTTGTTTCCAGGCTATATAAATTCCTCTAGGTTACTGGAACGACATTTTCTTTCTAATCTACGTAACGCCTGTTTAAGAGCGCGAGTATTGGAGTTAAACCATGGTGGATGTTGAAATCCCCTACAATTATGATTTTATCTGTCTTAAGCACTAACTCAGATAAGAACTCAGAGAACTCTGATAGGAACTCTGAATAAGGTGCAGGTGGACGATACACTGTGACTATCATAATTGGTTTCTGTGATTTCCAACTAGGATGAGATAGATTAAGAATAAGGCTTTCAAACGATAAATATCCTGGTTTGGGTTTGGGATTGATTAATAATCTAGTATTAAAAATGGCTGCTACACCTCCTCCTCGGCCTGAGCTTCTATGAATATGGGTGTTAGCATGAGTGGGTGGAGTTGACTCATTTAGACTAATCTTCTTCATGTAACCAAGTTTCAGTTACACAGTATAAATCAATACAATTGTCAGAAATTAGATCATTTATTAAAACAGATTTTGAGGAGAGTGACCTTATATTTAATAGTCCACATTTAAAAGTGGTATAATTTGACTTATTTGATTATTTTATTGTCGGTATTAATTTTTATTAAATTAGAATGTCTAGCTCCTTCTGTTTGATATTGATTCATTTACTTTAGTATTTACTTTAATAGGTCGGGGGACAGACACAGTCTCTATGGGGTTTTTAATTGGAGATTGCTTGAAAAGAACCACAGAGAAGCATGAAAGACTGCAACTCTGTGTCCTGGTCTCAGTTCTGGATTTTCATGGGTTTCTAATAAAATGTCCTAAGCTGCTAGATAAGAGAGCTGCTCCATCCAAAGTGGGATGGACGCCGCTCTCCTCATCATCCAGTCATCCAGGACTTAATGTCTCTGAGACATTCCTGGAGTTGAACAACCTGATTTATTTCATCCGGCCTCATTGATAAATATAGCTGTGTGTCATCTGAATAACAATTAAAGTGTATGTTGTGCTTTCTAATAATGTTCCCTTGAGGGAGCATATATAAGCGAAAAGTATAGGCCCAAGCACTGAGCCTTGTGGAACTCCACAATTAACTTTTGTTTGTAGTGAGGTTATCATTAACATGAACAAACTTGAATCTATCAGATGAGTATGATTTAAACCAGCAGAGGGCAGCACCTGTGATCCCAAGAGTATGCTCCAATCTCTGCAGTAGAATATTATGATCGATGGTGTCAAATGCAGCACTAAGATCTAACAGGACAAGTAAAAAAACTTGACCATTATCCGACACCAAGAGAAGATCGTTACTAACTTTAACTAGTGCTGTTTCTGTCCTATGGTGTAATCTAAACCTGACTGAAAATCTCCAAACAGGCCATTAATGTGCAAATATTTACATAATTGATTAGCAACTGCCTTTTCTAGGGAAGATTAGATATAGGTCGGTAATTAGATAGAATATCTGGGTCAAGGGTCGCTTTTTTTGAGAAGGGGTTTAATAACTGCTATTTTAAATGTTTGGGGCACATATCCAGTTAATAAGGATAGATTAATTTGAGTCAATATAGAGCTGTTAATTAAAGGAAACACATCTTTAAACAGTTTGGTGGGGATAGGATCTAACTGACAGGTTGATGGTTTGGATGATGAAACGAATGATGTTAACTCAGGGAGATCTATAGGGGAGAAACTGTCTAACTGTGCATCTGGTGCTTCTAAAGCTCTTGTGCTAGAAGATGAGTCAGTCCCAATATGAGGGAGGAGATGATCATTTTTTTCTCTAATTGATGTTATTTTATTCACAAAAAAGTTCATAAAGTCATCACTGCTTAGTATTAAAGGAATAGATGGTTCAATGGAGCTGTGGCTCTGTGTCAGCCTGGCTACAGTGCTGAAAAGAAATCTATGATTATTCTTATTTTCTTCAATTAAAGAAGAATAATAGGCAACTCTAGCTTTGTGTAGGGCTTTTTTGTAAGCTACAAAACCATCTTTCCAGGCTATATAAATTCCTCTAGGTTACTGGAACGACATTTTCTTTCTAATCTACGTAACGCCTGTTTAAGAGCGCGAGTATTGGAGTTAAACCATGGTGGATGTTGAAATCCCCTACAATTATGATTTTATCTGTCTTAAGCACTAACTCAGATAAGAACTCAGAGAACTCTGATAGGAACTCTGAATAAGGTGCAGGTGGACGATACACTGTGACTATCATAATTGGTTTCTGTGATTTCCAACTAGGATGAGATAGATTAAGAATAAGGCTTTCAAACGATAAATATCCTGGTTTGGGTTTGGGATTGATTAATAATCTAGTATTAAAAATGGCTGCTACACCTCCTCCTCGGCCTGAGCTTCTATGAATATGGGTGTTAGCATGAGTGGGTGGAGTTGACTCATTTAGACTAATCTTCTTCATGTAACCAAGTTTCAGTTACACAGTATAAATCAATACAATTGTCAGAAATTAGATCATTTATTAAAACAGATTTTGAGGAGAGTGACCTTATATTTAATAGTCCACATTTAAAAGTGGTATAATTTGACTTATTTGATTATTTTATTGTCGGTATTAATTTTTATTAAATTAGAATGTCTAGCTCCTTCTGTTTGATATTGATTCATTTACTTTAGTATTTACTTTAATAGGTCGGGGGACAGACACAGTCTCTATGGGGTTTTTAATTGGAGATTGCTTGAAAAGAACCACAGAGAAGCATGAAAGACTGCAACTCTGTGTCCTGGTCTCAGTTCTGGATTTTCATGGGTTTCTAATAAAATGTCCTAAGCTGCTAGATAAGAGAGCTGCTCCATCCAAAGTGGGATGGACGCCGCTCTCCTCATGAGACCAGGTTTCCTCCAGAAGGTTTGACAGTTATCTAAAAACCCAATGTTGTTTTCTGGACACCACCTCGACAGCCAGCGATTGCGGCTATGCGGCTGTACATGTCATCACTGGTCACATTGGGCAAAGGACCAGAGAAGATTACGTTGTCTGACATAGATTGTACGTACCTACACACAGACTCAACATTAACTTTTGTGACCTCCGATTGGCGTAATCGGGTGTCGTTACTACCACATGAATAATAACTTTACTAAATTTACGATTATCTGTTGCGAGCAGTTTCAGATAAGACTCGAAGTCACCCACTCTGGCCCCGGGAAAACACCTGACTGTGGTCGCTGGCGTCCTATTTTCAAATATCAGGTCACTACAGCTTTTTTAATAGGCCTGGCTGTCCTCTGCTCTGCTCACGTTGTGGTCTTCTTTTATGAAGGAAACATTACCGCGAGTACCTGGTCAGCCTGATCAACAGCCACTCAATAGACCCCGCCCCCCTCTACAGCTCCAGTGAACTGCTGTTGGCGTGCAGGAGGTACAAGGTGGACGACAGTCGAAGGGATGGAGAGGACAGCTTCACCTACCACAGCAGACTGCTGGAGGTGTGTGTGTGTTATTGAGACAACAATAAAAATATAATTGTTGAAATAATGACAAAAAATTATTATACACATGGAATGAAAATGAAAGAAAGGAGACAACAGCTGGGGCTTCAGGTCTAATACTAATGCTTTCGATCCAATCCAACTTTATTAATAAAGCACTTTAAAAAAACAACAACTGACATGTCTACATTGTAATTATTATTGCCATCATTCTTCTTATCATTATCATTATCATTATTATTATCATTTTCATTTTCATTTTCATTATCATTATCATTATCATTATCATTATCATTATTAGGGCCACACGGTGGTGTAGTGGTTAGCACTCTCGCCTTGCAGCGAGAAGACCCGGGTTCGAGCCCCGGTTGGAACAAGGGCCTTTCTTCATGGAGTTTGCATGTTCTCCCCGTGTGTGCGTGGGTTCTCTCCGGGTTCTCCGGCTTCCTCCCACAGTCCAAAAACATGCAATGTGGGGATTAGGTAAATTGGACACTCTAAATTGACCGTAGGAGTGAGTGTGAGAGTGAATGGTTGTTTGTCTCTAGTTGTGTGTGGCCCTGCGATGGACTGGCGAACTGTCCAGGGTGTACCCCGCCTATCGCCCGATGTAGCTGAGATTGGCACAGCACCCCCCGCGACCCTCTGGTGGAGGATAAAGCGGTTAGATGATGACTGACTGACTGATTATCATTATTATTGTCATCATTCTTCTTCGTATTGTTATTATTATTGTTATTATTATTATTATTATTATTATTATTATTATTATTATTATTATCATTATCATTATTATTATCATTATCACTATCATTATTTTTTCATTAAATTAATAAATAATAAAAGAAAATCAGTGGATTTTCATCAATAATAATAACAACAAAATAACAATAACAATATTCTGTCATGATATGACAATATCATGACAATATTATTCCAAAATAAAAATGTCTGTGTTGATATGAGTATTTTTAACTATAGTTAGTGTGGCGATATTATATGTCACATGTGGCTATAATCCTCTATAAAATATTATCATGTACAAACTTTACAAAAATGATTAAATACAAAACACAATAAACAAATTCACCAAAAAAATGCTTTATAACTTTTTGGTAGATTTGTATTCACATGTATCATCTTAATAATAAACGTACTCTGTAATGGATGTTATTTCTCTAACTAATATGTTCTCAAATATAATATGTGCCTTTTTGATATCTCTGATGCAGAAGCTGATGGTTGAAGTTCCACTGGGTGACAAGGTGCCGCGCAAAAAATGAAGGCGGCCACTTCCTATTCCCTCATCTACTGTTATCGTGTGGTCAAACAAAACTGTTTCCTTCACATTTTGGATTTGTAAATGTTTGCTCGTAAGCAGAAACGTGTTGTGTCTTTTTTCTCTGGACACTGATTTTTGTTTTGTTTTGTTCTTTATGTTCATTTTAATGAGCATTTGTTCAGCAATGATGTGGTGTACTGTAAATACTGTTTGTTTCAATGATCTTCATTAATAATCCAGGGAGATAATGTGAGAGAAACACAGCTTGACACATTCAGGCGTTCCTTAAAGTCCACTCTGTGCTTCATCTGACTTACTTTTGCAGCTGTGAGCATTAAAGAGGTTTCACATCAACATCAGCACAGACGGGCAGATTATTAAATATCACATCAAATGATACATCAGGAAGTGTTTAAGAATTAGAGACACCTAATGGTGAGACTGGACTCCTACACTTTGCAGGATTTTTAGCCTAATTTTCAGCATCAGAGTAATTGTGACGGTTGAATGTCTTGTTGTGGGGAGTACAGACAGTAAGTTAGTGGAAAACCACGCTTGTAAGATCAGGGCTGCCGACCCAGCATCCTCAGAATCACAAGGAAACACTAATTTCCAATTGGAGGAAGTGAGGAAGAGGAAATGACTGTCTGAGTAAGTGAAGAGCTTTGGGTCATAGGTTCTGATAATAAAAGGTTTTCACACACTGGGCCTTTAGTCTTTTATTTATAATCAAATCTCTCGTCACTGAATTTAATGAAACCCCCTTTACACAACCTCGGCTGTTTCTAATCATCTCAACATCTGCACAAATGTATCACAATAAAAATGTTTTTAATCAAACGCGAACATCTGTCTTTATGCAATAATTTGAGACTAATGAGAATTAAAATGACATTGAGCCACATGTCATCACTGTAATATTTTCATGCAGGTTAATAAAACTCCTAAAAGATCGTGAATAACATGTAAGGCACGTTTATTTCTGATCAGATTAACATCTGACTGGATGGAATGAGCAGCACGATTAACAAATCCTGTTGTTTAGCCTGGTCAGGATTGTTGGTATGAAATAATTTCCTCTGTAAAGTTACTGTGCTGATGGCTAAAACAGGAGCAGATTAGCACATGTTGCTATGGTGATCTACTCCAGTTAGAACTGGAGTAAGCCAGCTTCTAGCTCCGGCTGAAAACAGCAGGAGAAGCCACTGATCTCACACCACTTAGTTACTTTTACTGCACATTTATCCTGATTATTATAATTAAGCCTCTTTATACTTGACATTTGCGTATTGTATCAGAATCAATTTGCATACAGTATATTAGGACTAATTTGATTAGTGCACTCATGATAAAGTGGCTTAGAACAGCATTGAGTTTATTGTTGCTCATCTGAGCAGACTGCACTGACACAGAGTCTTCACTTATACTTTCAACATTTTCTAAATAATGAAATTTTTGGTGACTTTTTGGACGATATAGTAAATTATGACATTTGACAGACTGGCGAACTGTCAGGGGTGTACCCCGCCTATCGCCCGATGTAGCTGAGATTGGCACAGCACCCCCCGCGACCCTCTGGTGGAGGATAAAGCGGTAGATGATGACTGACTGACTGACTAAATTGTCACATTTTTGGACATTATAATTGTCACATAATTGGACGACATACTAAACTATGACATTTTGGACAACATAATGAACTATGAAATTTTTGTCACATTTTGGACGTTATACTAAATTCTGACATTGTGGTGACTTTTTGGACGACATACTAAACTATGACATTTTAGTGACATTTTGGACAACAAACTAAACTATGACATTCTGGTGAATTTTTGGACAACAAATTAAACTAGTACTCTAAATTGACCAAAGGAGTGAATGTGAGAGTGAATGGTTGTATTGTCTCTATCTGTGTGTATGGCCCTGCGATGGACTGGCGAACTGTCCAGGGTGTACCCCGCCTATCGCCTGATGTAGCTGAGATAGGCACAGCACCCCCTGCGACCCTCTGGTGGAGGATAAAGCTGTAGATGATGACTGACTAAACTATGACATTTTTGTGACTTTTTGCACGATATACTAAATTATGACATTATATGGTGACTTTTTGGACGATATACAAAATTATGACATTATATGGTGACTTTTGACCATATACAAAAATTATGACATTATGGTGACTTTTGACGACATACAAAATTATGACATTATATGGTGACTTTTGACGATATACAAATTTGACATTATATGGTGACTTTGACTATATACAAAATTATGACATTATGGTGACTTTTGACTCCACATACAAAATTATGACATTATATGGTGACTTTTTGGACGATATACAAAATTATGACATTATGGTGACTTTTTGGACGACATACTAAACTATGACATTTTTGTAAAATTTTGGATGACATACTAAACTATGACATTTTGTCACATTTTAAATGACAAACTAAATTAAGACATTTTTGAGGACTTTTTGCACAATATATTAAATTATGACATTTTTGTCAAATTTTGGACGACATACTAAATTATGACATTTTTAGTGACTTTTTGGACAATATACTAAAAAATAACTAGTACCGCGCGCGGTTCTGAACGGGTTCGAGCCGACCCGCGCGAGTCGCCGTGTGCCACGGCTCCCCGCGCGCCTCGCGCTCTCACCCGTTCATTCACCGCGCGCGTACTAGTTATTTTCAGTACTAGTTATTTTCAGTACTAGTTATTTTCAGCGGCGTCCCCGCACATGTCGATCCAAATTTCGGGGGGGATCGGCAACGTATGGCAAAGTTATAGGGCACTTCCTGTTTAAAATGGCCGACTTCCTGTTCGGTCAAATGCGCGTCCGTAAACGTGTTCAGGGAAGTTCCCTTGTCTTACATATCAAGTTTTGTGCAGATCGGACAATCTTAGAGTTGACTTCCTGTTTCGGGCATTCCACTTCCTGTTGGGAGGTCATCTTTTGCAGACATGCTCAGGACAGGTCCCTGGTGTGACATATAAGGTTTCATGCAAATTGGACAACGTACGGCAAAGTTAGCGGGCACTTCCTGTTTAAAATGGCCAACTTCCTGTTCGTCTCTGGAAACATGTTCAGGGAAGGTCCCGTAACTCACATATCTAGTTTTGTGTCAATCGGACAATGCAAGACTTTACTTCCTGTTTCGGGCGTTCCACTTCCTGTAGGGAGGTGACCTTTTACAGACATGCTCAGGACAGGTTGCTGGTGTCACATATGAGGTTTTGTGCAGATCGGACAATGTACTGCAAAGTTAGAGGGCACTTCCTGTTTAAAATGGCCGACTTCCTGTTCGGTCAACGGCGTCTCCGTAAACATGTTCAGGGAAGGTCCCGTAACTCACATATCTAGTTTCGTGTCAATCGGACAATATAAGACTTTACTTCCTGTTTCGGGCGTTCCACTTCCTGTAGGGAGGTGACCTTTTATGGACATGTTGAGGAAGGGTCTGGGGTCCCACATACTAAGTTTCAAGTGGATACAACAATCCCTGTTGGAGCAGCATCAAAAACTATAAATGTAATTCTGTCTGCTGTCACCAGGGGGCGCTGTATTTGAAAATTAATATTTTCATATAGACGTGTTCAGGGCCGGACTGTCATCAATCCTTGCAAGTTTGGTTCAGATCGGACCAGGATTGGCAAAGTTGTAACAGTTTGTTTTTTTAGAATTTTCTACCACCACCAGGAGGCGCTGTTTTCAAAATGTACCGTTTCAGCATTACAGTCGTCTTCAGGAACTAACCATCATCAACTATAGCAAGTTTGGTTGGGATCAGACCTTCCATCGCAAAGTTATAAGAGTTTCATTGTCTGTTGTGAAAAATTATTATTATCTCCAACTTTGGCGCCCCCTATCTCGTACGCCATACAATATTTTAAAAGCTTTTGATAACTTTTGATGCTCAACTCGTCCACATTGATCTCACCAAGTTTGAAGGTGATCGCACAAAAGCTCTAGGAGGAGATAATTGAAATACAAGCTGTCATACTGTCTGCTGTCACCAGGGGGCGCTGTTTTCGAAATTGAATATTTTCATATAGACGTCTTTAGGGCCGGACTGTCATCAATCCTAGCAAGTTTGGTTCAGATCGGACCAGGATTTGCGAAGTTGTAGCAGTTTGATTTTTTGTCCCAAAAATCCGACTTTGCGTCGTTGCCATGGCAACACCGTTAAACGATTTGTCGTCATATTGATCACGCATCATCTACCATGTGTTTTGACTGTTGTCACCAATTTTGAGTGCAGTACGATTATCTGTGTAAAAGTTATTCCCGAAATCGTAAAAAAACTTTTTTTTTGTGTATTTTCTTTCACCACAAGGAGGCGCTGTTTTCAAACTTCACCGTTTTTTCATAGACGTCTTCAGCCATGGCCCATCATCAATCATAGCAAGTTTGGTTCGGATCGGACCTTCCATCGCAAAGTTATAAGAGTTTTGTTTTTCTGATGCTAAACATCAGAATCATCACGAACTTTGCCGCCCCCTATCTTGCGCGCCATGCGACATTTGAAAAAACTTTTGATACCGTGAGCTCCTCAACTGGTCCACAGGGACCTCACCAAGTTTGAAGGTGATCGCACGAAAACTCTAGGAGGAGTTAGTTCAAATACCATTGCTGCGAATTCGCCAAAATCGCCAAAAAATCGCCAATCAACCCAAGATGGCGGACTTCCTGTTGGGTTTGGATCATGGTCATAATGTAATTTTTTCTTCATCCTGACCCACTACACATGTGTACCGAATTTCGTGCATGTGCGATATTTGTGTTGGTCATGGTGAATTTGGACAGGTGGCGCCGCACTTATTGGCCCCTCCCACATTCAATTTTCGACGCACATTCCCCGAACCTTTTTCAGACGTAAATTTACACCAGGATTGATGCGGTCACAAAAATCTGTGAGTTTTGGGGTATGGGAAAGGCCTCAAAAATGCGATTCATTTGGGGGAATAATAAGAATAATAATAATAATAATAACTAGTACCGCAAGCGGTAATCAACGGGTTCGAGCTTGACGGCTCGCGAGTCCCTGTGCGTCCACGTTGCAGCGCGAGTCCTCTTCCTCATCTTCCGTTCATTCACTGCTTGTGGTACTGGTTATTTTCAGCTGCATCCCCGCGCAATGTCAGGCGTGTCCGTTTAAAATGGCCGTCTTCCTGTTGGGTGAAAGGCGTGTCCGTAAACATGTTTAGGGAAGGTACCTTGACTTACATAATAAGTTTCGTGTGGATCGGAGAATGTCAGACATTACTTCCTGTTTCGGGAGTTGTACTTCCTGTAAGGAGGTCATCCTTTACAGACATGTTCAGGGCCGGTCGGAGGTCTGAGGTCTAACAGTGTGATTTTGTCTATAAGTTGTTATTTTTGTGAAAAACAACTGATGGTATCAGAATTGAAGCTGAATTTTAGAAATAACTAGTTATTTTTGTGATAGAACATCTGATGGTATAAGAATTTAGGGTGCATTTTCTCTTTTTTCCCTCTGTTACTTTTTCGCTCTTCCCATTTTCCCTGTTTTTTTTTCCTTGGCCCCTCTTGCAGTACCTTTTGCCCCATCTTTCCCTTTCAGAGCAGCATGAGAAACTGTAAATGTTAGATTTGATAGATTTGTAGGCAAATGCCTCCATCATGTGGCTAACAAAGGTTACTGCACTGACGAACCACTCAGTAGAGTAGATCCTGTGCAGTGTTCTTATGTCAACACCGTTGAACGATTTGTTATCATATTCAGCAAGCATCATCTACCATGTGTGTTACATGTTTTCATTCATTTTGAGTATGATACAATGAAATTTGTTAAAGTTATAAGGGAAATTGTGAACTTGTATTTTATGTTACCACCAGAAGGCGCTGTTTTCAAAATGTACAGTTTTTGCACAAGCATCTTCAGCAAGATCCCATCATCTATCGTCACGAGTTTGGTTAAGATCTGACCTTCTATCGCAAAGTTATAAGAGTTTGTTGTTGTAGCGAAATACCAGACGTCATATTGTCTGCCGTCAACAGGGGGCACTGGTTTTGAAAGTGAATATTTTCATATAGGCATCTTCAGGGATTGACTATCATCAATCCTAGCAAGTTTGGTTCAGATTGGAATAGTATTCGCAAAGTGGTAGCAGTTTGTTTTTTGTCGAAAATATCTGACTTTGCAGTGTTGTCATGGCAACACTGTTGAACAATTTGTTATCATATTAGGCACGCATCATCTACCATGTGTTTTGAATGTTTCCCCAAATTTTGAGTTTGATACAAGGAAATTTGTTAAAGTTATAAGGGAAATTGTGAACTTGTACTTTCTGTTACCACCAGGTGGCGCTGTTTCCAAAATTTACAATTTTTGCATAGGCATCTTCAGCAAAAGCCCATCATCGATCATCACAAGTTTGGTTTAGATCTGACCTTCAATCGCAAAGTTATAAGAGTTTGTTGTGTGTTGCGAAATACCAGACTTCCTAGTGTTTGCCACCACCAGGAGGCGATGTTTTCAAATTTTACAGTTTTTGCATAGACATCTTTAGCAAGGGCCCATCATCGATTGTCACTTGTTTGGTTACTATCTGACCTTCCATGGCAAAGTTATAAGAGATTGTTGTGTGTTGCGAGGAATCGTGATTTTCGCCAACTTTCCTGACCTTCTTCTTGTTCACCGTGATACTTAATGAAAAGATTTTGATACCTTTGGATCCTCAACTTGTTCACAGTGACCTCACAAAGTTTCAAGGTGATCCCATGAAAGCTCTATGACAAGTGCGTTCACATACCATTGGTGCGAAATGGCCAAAATCTGCAATACATTTACTTTCAATCCAAGATGGCGGCTTTCCCGGTCGTTTTAGAGCATAGGCTGCTTTGAATTTTTTGACCGTCCTGACCTAAGGAACGCGTGAGTACCAAGTTTAGTGCATGTACATTAAACGTGCTCCTCAGGAGGACAAGTTTTACGGGTTGTAAGAGTTTCGCCTTTTGTTGTGAAAAATATGAATGAACGCCAACTTTGGCGCCTCCTATCTCAAAAACCATGTGACATTTTAAAAAACTTTTAATAACTTTAGATCCTCAACTTATTCACAGTGACCTCAACCAGTTTGAAGGTGATCGAATTAAAGCTCTATGACAAGTGCGTTCACATACCATTCGTGCGAAATGGCCAAAATCTGCGAAAAATGTACTTTCAATCCAAAATGGCGGCTTTCCTGTTCGTTTTAGAGGTTCGGCTACGCTGACTTTTTTGACCGTCTGGACCTAACGAACGCGTGAGTACCAAGTTTCGGGCATGTACATTCAACGTGCTCCTCAGGAGGACAAGTTTTACGGGTTGTAAGAGTTTTGCCTTTTGTTGTGAAAAATATGAATGAACACCAACTTTGGCGCCCCCTATCTCGTACACCGAGCGACATTTTAAAAAGCTTTCAGTAACTTATGCTCTGCAACTTGTTCACAGTGACCTCACTAATTTTCAAGGTGATCGCACAAAAACTCTAGGACAAGTTCATTCAAATATCAGGTGTCATAGTGGCTGCTGTCACAAGGGGGCTCTGTTTTTGAAAGTGAATATTTTCAAATAGGTGTCTTCAGGGCCAGACTATCATCAATCCTAGCAAGTTTGGTTCAGATTGGACTCAGTTTCGCAAAGTTGTAGCAGTTTGTGTTTTTGTCACAAATATCTGACTTTGCAGTGTTGCTATGGCAACACCGTTGCGCCATTTGTTATCATAATAAGCACGCATCATCTTTCATGTGTTTTAAATGTTGTCACAAATTTTGAGTTTGATACGATTAAATATGTAAAAGTTATTACCGAAATTGTGTATTTGTTGTATTTTCTGTTACCACAAGGAGTCGCTGTGCTAAAAATGTACAGTTTTTCCACAGACTTCTTCAGCAATGGTCCATCATCAACCCTAGGTAATTTGGTTGGGAAGTGACCTTCTATCGCAAAGTTATAAGAGTTTTGTTGCCTGTAGCGAAAAATAAAAATTTTCACCAACTTTGCCGGCCCCTTTCTCGTACACCATGATACTTATTAAAAAGTTTTTAGCAACTTTAGATCCTCAACTTGTCCAAAGTGACCTCACCAAGTTTGAACGTGATCCCATGTAAGCTCTAGGACAAGTTCGTTCAAATACCGAAGGTGCGATATGGCCAAAATCGGCAAAAAATGAATTTTCAATCCAAGATGGCGGCTTTCCTGTTCGTTTTAGAGCATAGGCTACGCTGACTTTTTTGACCGTCCCGACCTAAGGAACGCGTGTATCAAATTTCATGCATGTACATTAAACGTGCTCCTCAGGCCCACAAGTTTTAGGGGGTGGAGCAGTTATTTGCCCCGCCCACTTTCATTTTTTAACACACATTCCCCGAAACACTAACAAACGTAAATTTACACCAGGTCTGATGCGCTTGCAAAAATTGGTGAGTTTTGGGGCATGTTCAGGGCCTCAAAAATGCGATTCATTTGGTAGGCGGAAGAAGAAGAAGAAGAAAAATAACTAGTACCGCGCGCGGTTCTGAACGGGTTCGAGCCGACCCGCGCGAGTCGCCGTGTGCCACGGCTCCCCGCGCGCCTCGCGCTCTCACCCGTTCATTCACCGCGCGCGGTACTAGTTATTTTCAGTACTAGTTATTTTCAGTACTAGTTATTTTCAGTACTAATTATTTTCAGCGGCGTCCCCGCACATTTCGATCCAAATTTCGGGGGGGATCGGCAACGTATGGCAAAGTTATAGGGCACTTCCTGTTTAAAATGGCCGACTTCCTGTTCGGTCAAATGCGCGTCCGTAAACGTGTTCAGGGAAGTTCCCTTGTCTTACATATCAAGTTTTGTGCAGATCTGACAATCTTAGAGTTTACTTCCTGTTTCGGGCATTCCACTTCCTGTTGGGAGGTCATCTTTTGCAGACATGCTCAGGACAGGTCCCTGGTGTGACATATAAGGTTTTGTGCAAATTGGACAACGTACTGCAAAGTTAGCGGGCACTTCCTGTTTAAAATGGCCAACTTCCTGTTCGTCTCAGGAAACATGTTCAGGGAAGGTCCCGTAACTCACATATCTAGTTTAGTGTCAATCGGACAATGTAAGACTTTACTTCCTGTTTCGGGCGTTCCACTTCCTGTAGGGAGGTGACCTTTTACAGACATACTCAGGACAGGTCCCTGGTGTCACATATAAGGTTTTGTGCAGATCGGACAATGTACTGCAAAGTTAGAGGGCACTTCCTGTTTAAAATGGCCGACTTCCTGTTCGTCTCCGGAAACATGTTCAGGGAAGGTCCTGTAACTCACATATCTAGTTTTGTGTCAATCGGACAATGTAAGACTTTACTTCCTGTTTTGGGCGTTCCACTTCCTGTAGGGAGGTGACCTTTTACGGACATGTTGAGGAAGGGTCTGGGGTCCCACATACTAAGTTTCAAGTGGATACAACAATCCCTGTTGGAGCAGCATCAAAAACTATAAATGTAATTCTGTCTGCTGTCACCAGGGGGCGCTGTATTTGAAAATTAATATTTTCATATAGACGTGTTCAGGGCCGGACTGTCATCAATCCTTGCAAGTTTGGTTCAGATCGGACCAGGATTGGCAAAGTTGTAACAGTTTGTTTTTTTAGAATTTTCTACCACCACCAGGAGGCGCTGTTTTCAAAATGTACCGTTTCAGCAACACAGTCGTCTTCAGCAACTAACCATCATCAACTATAGCAAGTTTGGTTGGGATCAGACCTTCCATCGCAAAGTTATAAGAGTTTCATTGTCTGTTGTGAAAAATTATTATTATCTCCAACTTTGGCGCCCCCTATCTCGTACGCCATACAATATTTTAAAAAGCTTTTGATAACTTTTGATGCTCAACTCGTCCACATTGATCTCACCAAGTTTGAAGGTGATCGCACAAAAGCTCTAGGAGGAGATAATTGAAATACAAGCTGTCATACTGTCTGCTGTCACCAGGGGGCGCTGTTTTTGAAATTGAATATTTTCATATAGACGTCTTTAGGGCCGGACTATCATCAATCCTAGCAAGTTTGGTTCAGATCGGACCAGGATTTGCGAAGTTGTAGCAGTTTGATTTTTTGTCCCAAAAATCCGACTTTGCGTCGTTGCCATGGCAACACCGTTAAACGATTTGTCGTCATATTGATCACGCATCATCTACCATGTGTTTTGACTGTTGTCACCAATTTTGAGTGCGGTACGATTATCTGTGTAAAAGTTATTCCCGAAATCGTAAAAAAACTTTTTTTTGGTGTATTTTCATTCACCACAAGGAGGCGCTGTTTTCAAACTTCACCGTTTTTTCATAGACGTCTTCAGCCATGGCCCATCATCAATGGTAGCAAGTTTGGTTCGGATCGGACCTTCCATCGCAAAGTTATAAGAGTTTTGTTTTTCTGATGCGAAACATCAGAATCATCACGAACTTTGCCGCCCCCTATCTCGCGCGCCATGCGACATTTGAAAAAACTTTTGATACCGTGAGCTCCTCAACTGGTCCACAGAGACCTCACCAAGTTTGAAGGTGATCGCACGAAAACTCTAGGAGGAGTTAGTTCAAATACCATTGCTGCGAATTCGCCAAAATCGCCAAAAAATGGCCAATCAACCCAAGATGGCGGATTTCCTGTTGGGTTTGGATCATGGTCATAATGTAATTTTTTCTTCATCCTGACCCACTACACATGTGTACCGAATTTCGTGCATGTGCGATATTTGTGTTGGTCATGGTGAATTTGGACAGGTGGCGCCGCACTTATTGGCCCCTCCCACATTCAATTTTCAACGCACATTCCCCGAACCTTTTTCAGACGTAAATTTACACCAGGATTGATGCGGTCACAAAAATCTGTGAGTTTTGGGGTATGGGAAAGGCCTCAAAAAGGCGATTCATTTGGGGGAATAATAAGAATAATAATAATAATAATAATCCTTCCAGTTTCAAGAGGGTTCTTGCAACCTTGTTGCTCGAACCCTAATAATAATAATCCTTCCAGTTTCAATAGGGTTCTTGCAACCTTGTTGCTCGAACCCTAATAATCCTTCCAGTTTCAAGAGGGTTCTTGCAACCTTGTTGCTCGAACCCTAATAATAATAATAATCCTTCCAGTTTCAAGAGGGTTCTTGCAACCTTGTTGCTCGAACCCTAATAACTAGTACCGCAAGCGGTAATCAACGGGTTCGAGCTTGACGGCTCGCGGGTCTCCCTGCGCCCACCTCGCCGTGCGAGTCCTGTAGCTCATCTTCCGTTCATTCATTGCTTGCGGTAGTAGTTATTTTCAGCTTGGACTATTTTCAGCGTCCATGTGTTAAGTTAGAGGGCACTTCCTGTTTAAAATGGCAGACTTTCTCTTTTTCCTATTTAATTTAATTTAATTTAATTTAATTTAATTTAATTTAATTTAATTTAATTTAATTTAATTTTATGATTAAGTGCAATATAGGCTATGGTATTGGTATTGGTATTGGTTCAATATGTGCAGTAATTGCAAGTTTTAATAAAAATTTAACCCTCCACTTGTTTTTTTTATTTTGGCCCCCCGTGTATTTGACTTTGGCATTACTGCTTTACAGACATGTTCCGGGCGGGTTTGAGGTCTCACATATCAAGTTTCAAGTGAATACAGCAATCCCAATTAGCGCAGCATGAGAAACTGTAAATGTTAGATTTGATAGATTTGTAGGCAAATGCCTCCATCATGTGGCGAACAAAGGTTACTGCACTGACGAACCACTCAGTAGAGTAGATCCTGTGCAGTGTTCTTATGTCAACGCCGTTGAACGATTTGTTATCATATTCAGCAAGCATCATCTACCATGTGTTTTACATGTTTTCATTCATTTTGAGTATGATACAATGAAATTTGTTAAAGTTATAAGGGAAATTGTGAACTTGTATTTTATGTTACCACCAGAAGGCGCTGTTTTCAAAATGTACAGTTTTTGCACAAGCATCTTCAGCAAGATCCCATCATCGATCGTCACGAGTTTGGTTAAGATCTGACCTTCCATCGCAAAGTTATAAGAGTTTGTTGTTGTAGCGAAATACTAGACGTCATATTGTCTGCCGTCAACAGAAGGCACTGTTTTTGAAAGTGAATATTTTCATACAGGCATCTTCAGGGATTGACTATCATCAATCCTAGCAAGTTTGGTTCAGATTGGAATAGCATTCGCAAAGTGGTAGCAGTTTGTTTTTTGTCGCAAATATCTGACTTTGCAGTGTTGTCATTGCAACACTGTTGAACAATTTGTTATCATATTAGGCACGCATCATCTACCATGTGTTTTGAATGTTTTCCCCAATTTTGAGTTTGATACAAGGAAATTTGTTAAAGTTATAAGGGAAATTGTGAACTTGTACTTTCTGTTACCACCAGGTGGCGCTGTTTCCAAAATTTACAGTTTTTGCTTAGGCATCTTTAGCAAAAGCCCATCATCTATCATCACAAGTTTGGTTAAGATCTGACCTTCAATCGCAAAGTTATAAGAGTTTGTTGTGTGTTGCGAAATACCAGACTTCATAGCGTTTGCCACCACCAGGAGGCGATGTTTTCAAAATTTACAGTTTTTGCATAGACATCTTTAGCAAGGGCCCATCATCGATTGTCACTTGTTTGGTTAATATCTGACCTTCCATGGCAAAGTTATGAGAGATTGTTGTGTGTTGCGAGGAATCGTGATTTTCGCCAACTTTGCCGCCCTTCTTCTTGTTCGCCGTGATACTTGATGAAAAGATTTTGATACCTTTGGATCCTCAACTTGTTCACAGTGACCTCAGCAAGTTTGAAGGTGATCCCATGAAAGCTCTATGACAAGTGCGTTCACATACCATTGGTGTGAAATGGCCAAAATCTGCAAAAAATGTACTTTCAATCCAAGATGGCGGCTTTCCTGTTCGTTTTAGAGCTTCGGCTACGCTGACTTTTTTGACCGTCTGGACCTAAGGAACGCGTGAGTACCAAGTTTTGCATGTACATTCAACGTGCTCCTCAGGAGGACAAGTTTTACGGGTTGTAAGAGTTTCACCTTTTGTTGTGAAAAATATGAATGAACACCAACTTTGGCGCCCCCTATCTCGTACACCGAGCGATATTTTAAAAAGCTTTCAGGAACTTATGCTCGGCAACTTGTTCACAGTGACCTCACCAACTTTCAAGGTGATCGCATAAAAATTCTAGGATTAGTTCATTCAAATATCAGGTGTCATAGTGTCTGCTGTCACCAGGGGGCACTGTTTTTGAAAGTGAATATTTTCATATAGGCGTCTTCAGGGCCAGATTATCATCAATCAGAGCAAGTTTGGTTCAGATCGGACTCGGATTCGTAAAGTTGTAGCAGTTTGTTTTTTGTCACAAATATCTGACTTTTCAGTGTTGCTGTGGCAACAGCGTTGAACGATTTGTTATCATATAAAGCTAGCATCATCGACCATGTGTTTTGAATGTTTTCCCAATTTTTGAGTTTGATACGATTAACTCTGTAAAAGTTATTACCGAAATGTTTATTTTTTGGATTTTCTGTTACCACAAGGAGGCGCTGTGCTAAAAATGTACAGTTTTTCCACAGACTTCTTCAGCAAAGGTCCATCATCAACCCTAGGTAATTTGGTTGGGATGTGACCTTCTATCGCAAAGTTATAAGAGTTTTGTTGCCTGTGGCGAAACATTAAAATTTTCACCAACTTTGCCGGCCCCTTACTCTTACGCCATAATACCTATTGAAAAGATTTTGATACCTTTGGATCCTCAACTTGTCCAAAGTGACCTCACCAAGTTTGAAGGTGATCCCATGAAAGTTCTAGGACAAATCTGTTCAAATATCATTGGTGCAAAATGGCCAAAATCAGCAAAGCATTTACTTTCAATCCAAGATGGCGGCTTTCCTGTTCGTTTTAGAGCATAGGCTACGCTGACTTTTTTGACCGGCGTGACCTAAGGAACGCGTGTACCAAGTTTTGTGCATGTACATTAAACGTGCTCCTCAGGACCACAGGTTTTAGGGGGTGGAGCAGTTTTTTGGCCCGTCCACTTTCACCAGGGGGCGCTGATTTTGACTTGAAATATTTTCACATAGGTTTGTTCAGGGCCAGACTATCAACAATCCTAGCAAGTTTGGTTCAGATTGGACCAGGATTGGCAAAGTTGTAACAGTTTTTTTTTTGTAGTATTTTCTACCACCACCAGGAGGCGCTGTTTTCAAAATGTATTGTTTTCGGCAATATAGTCGCCTTCAGCAACTACCCATTATCAATCATAGGAAGTTTGGTTGGGATTGGATCTTCCATCGCAAAGTTATAAGAGTTTTGCTTTTTGTTGTGAAAAATAGGAATTTACACCCACTTTGGCGCCCCCTATCTCGTACACCATGAGACATTTTAAAAAACTTTTGATAACTTAAGCTCCTCAACTGGTTCACAGTGACCTCACCGAGTTTAAAGGTGATCGCACAAGAACTCTAGGATTAATTCCTTCAAATACCAGAGGTCATATTGTCTCCGTCACCAGGGGGTGCTGTTTTTGAAAGTGAATATTTTCATATAGACGTCTTCAGGGCTGGACTATCATCAATCCTAGCAAGTTTGGTTCAGATTGGACTAGGATTCGCAAAGTTGTAGCAGTTTGTTTTTTTGTCGCAAAAATCCGACTTTGCATCATTACCATGGCAACATCATGTAACTCTACGCCATCATATTGAGCATGCATCATCTACCTTGTGTTTTGGGTGATTTTTACCAATTTTGAGTTTGATACGATAATCTCTGTAAAAGTTATTCCCGAAATTGTAAAAGTAACTTTTTTTTTAATTTTCTGCCACCACCAGGAGGCGATGTTTACAAACTTGACAGTTTTTGCATAGGCCTCTTCAGCAAGGGCCCATCATCAATCGCCACAAGTTTGGTTAAGATCGGACCTTCTATCGCAAAGTTATAAGAGTTTTGTTGCGTGTGGCGAAAATCTTAAATTTTCACCAACTTTGACGCCCCCTTTCTCGTACGCCATGATACTTATTAAAAAGTTTTCAGGAACTTTAGATCCTCAACTTGTCCACAGTGACCTCACCAAGTTTGAACGTGATTCCATGTAAGCTCTGGGACAAGTTCGTTCAAATACCGATGGTGCGAAATGGCCAAAATCGCCTCTGTTTTGGCGTGCAATCCAAGATGGCGTCCTTCCTGTAGGATTCACAGGGAAGTTGTCATCGACTTTTTTGACCGTCCCCACCTCATGAACATGTGTGCCAAGTTTCGTTCATGTACGTTAAACCAGAGAGCAGATGACCTAATAGAAGTTTTTTGCGTCAGTTTTTAGCCCCGCCCTCTTCCATTTTTTGACGCACATTCCTTGAAACATTGATATACGTAATTTTACACCAGGTCTGATGGGGTTGCAAAATTTGGTGAGTTTTGGGGCATGGGAAAGGCCTCAAAAACGCGATTCATTTGGAGGAATAATAATAATAAGAACTAGTACCGCAAGCGGTAATCAACGGGTTCGAGCTTGACGGCTCGCGAGTCCCCGTGCGTCCACGTTGCAGCGCGAGTCCTCTTCCTCATCTTCCGTTCATTCACTGCTTGTGGTACTGGTTATTTTCAGCTGCATCCCCGCGCAATGTCAGGCGTGTCCGTTTAAAATGGCCGTCTTCCTGTTGGGTGAAAGGCGTGTCCGTAAACATGTTTAGGGAAGGTACCTTGACTTACATAATAAGTTTCGTGTGGATCGGAGAATGTCAGACATTACTTCCTGTTTCGGGAGTTGTACTTCCTGTAAGGAGGTCATCCTTTACAGACATGTTCAGGGCCGGTCTGAGGTCTGAGGTCTAACAGTGTGATTTTGTCTATAAGTTGTTATTTTTGTGAAAAACAACTGATGGTATCAGAATTGAAGCTGAATTTTAGAAATAACTAGTTATTTTTGTGATAGAACATCTGATGGTATAAGAATTTAGGGTGCATTTTCTCTTTTTTCCCTCTGTTACTTTTTCTCTCTTCCCATTTTCCCTTTTTTTTTTTTCCTTGGCCCCTCTTGCAGTACCTTTTGCCCCATCTTTCCCTTTCAGAGCAGCATGAGAAACTGTAAATGTTAGATTTGATAGATTTGTAGGCAAATGCCTCCATCATGTGGCGAACAAAGGTTACTGCACTGACGAACCACTCAGTAGAGTAGATCCTGTGCAGTGTTCTTATGTCAACACCGTTGAACGATTTGTTATCATATTCAGCAAGCATCATCTACCATGTGTTTTACATGTTTTCATTCATTTTGAGTATGATACAATGAAATTTGTTAAAGTTATAAGGGAAATTGTGAACTTGTATTTTATGTTACCACCAGAAGGCGCTGTTTTCAAAATGTACAGTTTTTGCATAAGCATCTTCAGCAAGATCCCATCATCGATCGTCACGAGTTTGGTTAAGATCTGACCTTCCATCGCAAAGTTATAAGAGTTTGTTGTTGTAGCGAAATACCAGACGTCATATTGTCTGCCGTCAACAGGGGGCACTGTTTTTGAAAGTGAATATTTTCATATAGGCATCTTCAGGGATTGACTATCATCAATCCTAGCAAGTTTGGTTCAGATTGGAATAGCATTCGCAAAGTGGTAGCAGTTTGTTTTTTGTCGCAAATATCTGACTTTGCAGTGTTGTCATTGCAACACTGTTGAACAATTTGTTATCATATTAGGCACACATCATCTACCATGTGTTTGGAATGTTTTCCCAAATTTTGAGTTTGATACAAGGAAATTTGTTAAAGTTATAAGGGAAATTGTGAACTTGTACTTTCTGTTACCACCAGGTGGCGCTGTTTCCAAAATTTACAGTTTTTGCATAGGCATCTTCAGCAAAAGCCCATCATCGATCATCACAAGTTTGGTTAAGATCTGACCTTCAATCGCAAAGTTATAAGAGTTTGTTGTGTGTTGCGAAATACCAGACTTCCTAGTGTTTGCCACCACCAGGAGGCGATGTTTTCAAAATTTACAGTTTTTGCATAGACATCTTTAGCAAGGGCCCATCATCGATTGTCACTTGTTTGGTTACTATCTGACCTTCCATGGCAAAGTTATAAGAGATTGTTGTGTGTTGCGAGGAATCGTGATTTTCGCCAACTTTCCTGACCTTCTTCTTGTTCGCCGTGATACTTAATGAAAAGATTTTGATACCTTTGGATCCTCAACTTGTTCACAGTGACCTCACAAAGTTTCAAGGTGATCCCATGAAAGCTCTATGACAAGTGCGTTCACATACCATTGGTGCGAAATGGCCAAAATCTGCAATACATTTACTTTCAATCCAAGATGGCGGCTTTCCTGTTCGTTTTAGAGCATAGGCTGCTTTGAATTTTTTGACCGTCCTGACCTAAGGAACGCGTGAGTACCAAGTTTAGTGCATGTACATTAAACGTGCTCCTCAGGAGGACAAGTTTTACGGGTTGTAAGAGTTTCGCCTTTTGTTGTGAAAATATGAATGAACGCCAACTTTGGCGCCCCCTATCTCAAAAACCATGTGACATTTTAAAAAACTTTTAATAACTTTAGATCCTCAACTTATTCACAGTGACCTCACCCAGTTTGAAGGTGATCCCATTAAAGCTCTATGACAAGTGCGTTCACATACCATTGGTGCGAAATGGCCAAAATCTGCAAAAATGTACTTTCAATCCAAAATGGCGGCTTTCCTGTTCGTTTTAGAGGTTCGGCTACGCTGACTTTTTTGACCGTCTGGACCTAACGAACGCGTGAGTACCAAGTTTCGTGCATGTACATTCAACGTGCTCCTCAGGAGGACAAGTTTTACGGGTTGTAAGAGTTTTGCCTTTTGTTGTGAAAAATATGAATGAACACCAACTTTGGCGCCCCCTATCTCGTACACCGAGCCACATTTTAAAAAGCTTTCAGTAACTTATGCTCGGCAACTTGTTCACAGTGACCTCACTAATTTTCAAGGTGATCGCACAAAAACTCTAGGACAAGTTCATTCAAATATCAGGTGTCATAGTGGCTGCTGTCACAAGGGGGCGCTGTTTTTGAAAGTGAATATTTTCAAATAGGTGTCTTCAGGGCCAGACTATCATCAATCCTAGCAAGTTTGGTTCAGATTTGACTCAGTTTCGCAAAGTTGTAGCAGTTTGTTTTTTTGTCACAAATATCTGACTTTGCAGTGTTGCTATGGCAACACCGTTGCGCCATTTGTTATCATAATTGTTATCATATTAAGCCCGCATCATCGAACATGTGTTTTAAATGTTTTCCCAATTTTTGAGTTTGATACGAATAACTCTGTAAAAGTTATAACCGAAATTGTTTTTTTTTGTATATTTTGTTACCACAAGGAGGCACTGTGCTCAAAATTTACGTTTTTTTCACAGACTTCTTCAGCAATGGTCCATCATCACCCCTAGGTAATTTGGTTGGGATGTGACCTTCTATCGCAAAGTTATAAGAGTTTTGTTGCCTGTGGCGAAACATTAAAATTTTCACCAACTTTGCCGGCCCCTTACTCTTACGCCATAATACCTATTGAAAAGATTTTGATACCTTTGGATCCTCAACTTGTCCAAAGTGACATCACCAAGTTTGAAGGTGATCCCATGAAAGATCTAGGACAAATCTGTTCAAATATCATTGGTGTGAAATGGCCAAAATCAGCAAAGCATTTACTTTCAATCCAAGATGGCGGCTTTCCTGTTAGTTTTAGAGCATAGGCTACGCTGACTTTTTTGACCGGCCCGACCTAAGGAACACGTGCACCAAGTTTTGTGCATGTACATTAAACGTGCTCCTCAGGACCACAAGTTTTAGGGGGTGGAGCAGGTTTTTGGCCCGTCCACTTTCACCAGGGGGCGCTGATTTTGACTTGAAATATTTTCACATAGGTTTGTTCAGGGCCAGACTATCAACAATCCAAGCAAGTTTGG
>NW_025322320.1:0-28249 GCF_019176455.1 Solea senegalensis | reverse complement strand
TACCATGTGTTTTGAATGTTTTCCCAAATTTTGAGTTTGATACAAAGAAATTTGTTAAAGTTATAAGGGAAATTGTGAACTTGTACTTTCTGTTACCACCAGGTGGCGCTGTTTCCAAAATTTACAGTTTTTGCTTAGGCATCTTTAGCAAAAGCCCATCATCTATCATCACAAGTTTGGGTAAGATCTGACCTTCAATCGCAAAGTTATAAGAGTTTGTTGTGTGTTGCGAAATACCAGACTTCATAGCGTTTGCCACCACCAGGAGGCGATGTTTTCAAAATTTACAGTTTTTGCATAGACATCTTTAGCAAGGGCCCATCATCGATTGTCACTTGTTTGGTTAATATCTGACCTTCCATGGCAAAGTTATGAGAGATTGTTGTGTGTTGCGAGGAATCGTGATTTTCGCCAACTTTGCCGCCCTTCTTCTTGTTCGCCGGGATACTTGATGAAAAGATTTTGATACCTTTGGATCCTCAACTTGTTCACAGTGACCTCAGCAAGTTTGAAGGTGATCCCATGAAAGCTCTATGACAAGTGCGTTCACATACCATTGGTGTGAAATGGCCAAAATCTGCAAAAAATGTACTTTCAATCCAAGATGGCGGCTTTCCTGTTCGTTTTAGAGCTTCGGCTACGCTGACTTTTTTGACCGTCTGGACCTAAGGAACGCGTGAGTACCAAGTTCCGTGCATGTACATTCAACGTGCTCCTCAGGAGGACAAGTTTTACGGGTTGTAAGAGTTTCACCTTTTGTTGTGAAAAATATGAATGAACACCAACTTTGGCGCCCCCTATCCCGTACACCGAGCGATATTTTAAAAAGCTTTCAGGAACTTATGCTCGGCAACTTGTTCACAGTGACCTCACCAACTTTCAAGGTGATAGCATAAAAACTCTAGGATTAGTTCATTCAAATATCAGGTGTCATAGTGTCTGCTGTCACCAGGGGCGCTGTTTTTGAAAGAGAATATTTTCATATAGGCGTCTTCAGGGCCAGATTATCATCAATCAGAGCAAGTTTGGTTCAGATCGGACTCGGATTCGTAAAGTTGTAATAGTTTGTTTTTTGTCACAAATATCTGACTTTGCAGTGTTGCTGTGGCAAAACCGTTGAACGATTTGTTATCATATAAAGCACGCATAATCGACCATGTGTTTTGAATGTTTTCCCAATTTTTGAGTTTGATACGATTAACTCTGTAAAAGTTATTACCGAAATGTTTATTTTTTGGATTTTCTGTTACCACAAGGAGGCGCTGTGCTAAAAATGTACAGTTTTTCCACAGACTTCTTCAGCAAAGGTCCATCATCAACCCTAGGTAATTTGGTTGGGATGTGACCTTCTATCGCAAAGTTATAAGAGTTTTGTTGCCTGTGGCGAAACATTAAAATTTTCACCAACTTTGCCGCCCCCTTACTCTTACGCCATAATACCTATTGAAAAGATTTTGATACCTTTGGATCCTCAACTTGTCCAAAGTGACCTCACCAAGTTTGAAGGTGATCCCATGAAAGTTGTAGGACAAATCTGTTCAAATATCATTGGTGCAAAATGGCCAAAATCAGCAAAGCATTTACTTTCAATCCAAGATGGCTGCTTTCCTGTTCGTTTTAGAGCATAGGCTACGCTGACTTTTTTGACCGGCGTGACCTAAGGAACGCGTGTACCAAGTTTTGTGCATGTACATTAAACGTGCTCCTCAGGACCACAGGTTTTATGGGGTGGAGCAGTTTTTTGGCCCGTCCACTTTCACCAGGGGGCGCTGATTTTGACTTGAAATATTTTCACATAGGTTTGTTCAGGGCCAGACTATCAACAATCCTAGCAAGTTTGGTTCAGATTGGACCAGGATTGGCAAAGTTGTAACAGTTTTTTTTTTGTAGTATTTTCTACCACCACCGGGAGGCGCTGTTTTCAAAATGTATTGTTTTCGGCAATATAGTCGCCTTCAGCAACTACCCATTATCAATCATAGGAAGTTTGGTTGGGATTGGATCTTCCATCGCAAAGTTATAAGAGTTTTGCTTTTTGTTGTGAAAAATAGGAATTTACACCCACTTTGGCGCCCCCTATCTCGTACACCATGCGACATTTTAAAAAACTTTTGATAACTTAAGCTCCTCAACTGGTTCACAGTGACCTCACCGAGTTTAAAGGTGATCGCACAAGAACTCTAGGATTAATTCCTTCAAATACCAGAGGTCATATTGTCTCCTTCACCAGGGGGTGCTGTTTTTGAAAGTGAATATTTTCATATAGACGTCTTCAGGGCTGGACTATCATCAATCCTAGCAAGTTTGGTTCAGATTGGACTAGGATTCGCAAAGTTGTAGCAGTTTGTTTTTTTGTCGCAAAAATCCTACTTTGCATCATTACCATGGCAACATCATGTAACTCTACGCCATCATATTGAGCATGCATCATCTACCTTGTGTTTTGGGTGATTTTTACCAATTTTGAGTTTGATACGATAATCTCTGTAAAAGTTATTCCCGAAATTGTAAAAGTAACTTTTTTTTTTTATTTTCTGCCACCCCCAGGAGGCGATGTTTACAAACTTGACAGTTTTTGCATAGGCCTCTTCAGCAAGGGCCCATCATCAATCGCCACAAGTTTGGTTAAGATCGGACCTTCTATCGCAAAGTTATAAGAGTTTTGTTGCGTGTGGCGAAAATCGTGAATTTTCACCAACTTTGACGCCCCTTTTCTCGTACGCCATGATACTTATTAAAAAGTTTTCAGGAACTTTAGATCCTCAACTTGTCCACAGTGACCTCACCAAGTTTGAACGTGATTCCATGTAAGCTCTGGGACAAGTTCGCTCAAATACCGATGGTGCGAAATGGCCAAAATCGCCTCTGTTTTGGCGTGCAATCCAAGATGGCGTCCTTCCTGTAGGATTCACAGGGAAGTTGTCATCGACTTTTTTGACCGTCCCCACCTCATGAACATGTGTGCCAAGTTTCGTGCATGTACGTTAAACCAGAGAGCAGATGACCTAATAGAAGTTTTTTGCGTCAGTTTTTAGCCCCGCCCTCTTCCATTTTTTGACGCACATTCCTTGAAACATTGATATACGTAATTTTACACCAGGTCTGATGGGGTTGCAAAATTTGGTGAGTTTTGGGGCATGGGAAAGGCCTCAAAAACGCGATTCATTTGGAGGAATAATAATAAGAACTAGTACCGCAAGCGGTAATCAACGGGTTCGAGCTTGACGGCTCGCGAGTCCCTGTGCGTCCACGTTGCAGCGCGAGTCCTCTTCCTCATCTTCCGTTCATTCACTGCTTGTGGTACTGGTTATTTTCAGCTGCATCCCCGCCCAATGTCAGGCGTGTCCGTTTAAAATGGCCGTCTTCCTGTTGGGTGAAAGGCGTGTCCGTAAACATGTTTAGGGAAGGTACCTTGACTTACATAATAAGTTTCGTGTGGATCGGAGAATGTCAGACATTACTTCCTGTTTCGGGAGGTGTACTTCCTGTAAGGAGGTCATCCTTTACAGACATGTTCAGGGCCGGTCTGAGGTCTGAGGTCTAACAGTGTGATTTTGTCTATAAGTTGTTATTTTTGTGAAACACAACTGATGGTATCAGAATTGAAGCTGAATTTTAGAAATAACTAGTTATTTTTGTGATAGAACATCTGATGGTATAAGAATTTAGGGTGCATTTTCTCTTTTTTCCCTCTGTTACTTTTTCGCTCTTCCCATTTTCCCTGTTTTTTTTCCTTGGCCCCTCTTGCAGTACCTTTTGCCCCATCTTTCCCTTTCAGAGCAGCATGAGAAACTGTAAATGTTAGATTTGATAGATTTGTAGGCAAATGCCTCCATCATGTGGCGAACAAAGGTTACTGGACTGACGAACCACTCAGTAGAGTAGATCCTGTGCAGTGTTCTTATGTCAACACCGTTGAACGATTTGTTATCATATTCAGCAAGCATCATCTACCATGTGTTTTACATGTTTTCATTCATTTTGAGTATGATACAATGAAATTTTTTAAAGTTATAAGGGAAATTGTGAACTTGTATTTTATGTTACCACCAGAAGGCGCTGTTTTCAAAATGTACAGTTTTTGCACAAGCATCTTCAACAAGATCCCATCATCGATCGTCACGAGTTTGGTTAAGATCTGACCTTCTATCGCAAAGTTATAAGAGTTTGTTGTTGTAGCGAAATACCAGACGTCATATTGTCTGCCGTCAACAGGGGGCACTGTTTTTGAAAGTGAATATTTTCATACAGGCATCTTCAGGGATTGACTATCATCAATCCTAGCAAGTTTGGTTCAGATTGGAATAGCATTCGCAAAGTGGTAGCAGTTTGTTTTTTGTCGCAAATATCCGACTTTGCAGTGTTGTCATTGCAACACTGTTGAACAATTTGTTATCATATTAGGCACGCATCATCTACCATGTGTTTTGAATGTTTTCCCAAATTTTGAGTTGGATACAAGGAAATTTGTTAAAGTTATAAGGGAAATTGTGAACTTGTACTTTCTGTTACCACCAGGTGGCGCTGGTTCCAAAATTTACAGTTTTTGCATAGGCATCTTTAGCAAAAGCCCATCATCTATCATCACAAGTTTGGTTAAGATCTGACCTTCAATCGCAAAGTTATAAGAGTTTGTTGTGTGTTGCGAAATACCAGACTTCCTATTGTTTGCCACCACCAGGAGGCGATGTTTTCAAAATTTACAGTTTTTGCATAGACATCTTTAGCAAGGGCCCATCATCGATTGTCACTAGTTTGGTCAATATCTGACCTTCCATGGCAAAGTTATAAGAAATTGATGTGTGTTGCGAGGAATCGGGATTTTCGCCAACTTTGCTGCCCTTCTTCTTGTTCGCCGTGATACTTAATGAAAAGATTTTGATACCTTTGGATCCTCAACTTGTCCACAGTGACCTCACAAAGTTTGAAGGTGATCCCATTAAAGCTCTATGACAAGTGCGTTCACATACCATTGATGCGAAATGGCCAAAATCTGAAATACATTTACTTTCAATCCAAGATGGCGGCTTTCCTGTTAGTTTTAGAGCATAGGCTGCTTTGAATTTTTTGACCGTCCCGACCTAAGGAACGTGTGAGTACCAGGTTTAGTGCATGTACATTCAACGAGCTCCTCAGGAGGACAAGTTTTTGGGGTTATAAGAGTTTAGCCTTTTGTTGAGAAAAATATGAATGAACACCAACTTTGGCGCCCCCTATCTCGAAAACCATGCGACATTTTGAAAAACTTTTAATAACTTTAGATCCTCAACTTGTCCACAGTGACCTCACCTAGTTTGAAGGTGATCCCATAAAAGCTCTATGACAAGTGTGTTCACATACCATTGGTGCGAAATGGCCAAAATCTGCCAAAAATGTACTTTCAATCCAAGATGGCGGCTTTCCTGTTCGTTTTAGAGCTTCGGCTACGCTGACTTTTTTGACCGTCTGGACCTAAGGAACGCGTGAGTACCAAGTTCCTTGCATGTACATTCAACGTGCTCCTCAGGAGGACAAGTTTTACGGGTTGTAAGAGTTTCACCTTTTGTTGTGAAAAATATGAATGAACACCAACTTTGGCGCCCCCTATCTCGTACACCGAGCGATATTTTAAAAAGCTTTCAGGAACTTATGCGCGGCAACTTGTTCACAGTGACCTCACCAACTTTCAAGGTGATCGCATAAAAACTCTAGGATTAGTTCATTCAAATATCAGGTGTCATAGTGTCTGCTGTCACCAGGGGGCTCTGTTTTTGAAAGTGAATATTTTCATATAGGCGTCTTCAGGGCCAGACTATCATCAATCCAAGCAAGTTTGGTTCAGATCGGACTCGGATTCGTAAAGTTGTAGCAGTTTGTTTTTTGTCACAAATATCTGACTTTGCCGTGTTGCTGTGGCAACACCGTTGAACGATTTGTTATCATATTAAGCACGCATCATCGAACATGTGTTTTAAATGTTTTCCCAATTTTTGAGTTTGATACTAATAACTCTGTAAAAGTTATAACCGAAATTGTTTTTTTTTGTATATTTTGTTACCACAAGGAGGCACTGTGCTCAAAATTTACGTTTTTTTCACAGACTTCTTCAGCAATGGTCCATCATCAACCCTAGGTAATTTGGTTGGGATGTGACCTTCTATCGCAAAGTTATAAGAGTTTTGTTGCCTGTGTCGAAACATTAAAATGTTCACCAACTTTGCCCGCCCCTTACTCTTACGCCATAATACCTATTGAAAAGATTTTGATACCTTTGGATCCTCAACTTGTCCAAAGTGACCTCACCAAGTTTGAAGGTGATCCCATGAAAGATCTAGGACAAATCTGTTCAAATATCATTGGTGTGAAATGGCCAAAATCAGCAAAGCATTTACTTTCAATCCAAGATGGCGGCTTTCCTGTTAGTTTTAGAGCATAGGCTACGCTGACTTTTTTGACCGGCCTGACCTAAGGAACACGTGTACCAAGTTTTGTGCATGTACATTAAACGTGCTCCTCAGGACCACAAGTTTTAGGGGGTGGAGCAGGTTTTTGGCCCGTCCACTTTCACCAGGGGGCGCTGATTTTGACTTGAAATATTTTCACATAGGTTTGTTCAGGGCCAGACTATCAACAATCCCAGCAAGTTTGGTTCAGATTGGACCAGGATTGGCAAAGTTGTAACAGTTTTTTTTTTTTTGTATTTTCTACCACCACCAGGAGGCGCTGTTTTCAAAATGTATTGTTTTCAGCAATATAGTCGCCTTCAGCAACTACCCATTATCAATCATAGGAAGTTTGGTTGGGATTGGATCTTCCTTCGCAAAGTTATAAGAGTTTTGCTTTTTGTTGTGAAAAATAGGAATTTACACCCACTTTGGCGCCCCCTATCTCGTACACCATGAGACATTTTAAAAAACTTTTGATAACTTAAGCTCCTCAATTGGTTCACAGTGACCTGACCAAGTTTAAAGGTGATCGCACTAGAACTCTAGGACTAGTTCATTCAAATACCAAGGGTCATATTGTCTTTGTCACCAGGGGGCGGTGTTCCCGAAATTGAATATTTTCATATAGACGTCTTCTGGGCCGGACTATCATCAATCCTAGCAAGTTTGGTTCAGATGGGACTAGGATTCGCAAAGTTGTAGCAGTGTGTTTTTTTGACGCAAAAATCCGACTTTGCATCATTACCATGGCAACATCATGTAACGATACGCCATCATATTGAGCACGCATAGTCTACCTTGTGTTTAGAGTCTTTTAACCAATTTTGAGTTTGATACAATAATTTCTGTAAAAGTTATTCCCGAAATTGTAAAAGTAACTTTTTTTTTTAGATTTTCTGCCACCACCAGGAGGCGATGTTTACAAACTTGACAGTTTTTGCATAGGCATCTTCAGCAAGGGCCCATCATCGATCGACACAAGTTTGGTTAAGATCGGACCTTCCATCACAAAGTTATAAGAGTTTTGTTGTGCGTTGCGAGAAATTCGTAATTTTCCCCAAATTTGGCGCCCCCTATCTTGAAAACCATGATACTTATAAGAAGCATTTTAATAACTTAAGATCCTCAACTTGTCCACAGTGACCTCACCAAGTTTAGAGGTGATTCCATGAAAGCTCGAGGACAAGTTCGTTCACATACCATTGCTGCGAAATGGCCAAAATAGGCCAAAAATGGCCGTTCAACCCAAAATGGCGGCCTTCCTGTAGGACTTACAGAGGCGCCAGCACGGACTTTTTGGACCGTCCTGCCATGCTTAACATGTGTACCAACTTTCGTGCATGTACGTGAAACAAGAGAAAAATCGGCCTGATGAAAGCTGTTTTTCATTTTCGTAAGCCCCGCCCACTTCCAATTTTGTACGCAGTGTCCCCGAAGTACTTTCAGACGTAAATTTACACCAGGTTTGATGCACTTGCAAAAGTTGGTGAGTTTTCGTGTATGGGAAAGACCTCAAAAAGGCGATTCATTTAGAGGAAAAATAATAATAATAATAAGAATAAACATCACAGTTTCAATAGGGTTCTTGCAACCAAGTTGCTCGAACCCTAACTAGTACCGCAAGCGGTAATTAATGGGTTCGAGCTTGACGGCTCGCGAGTCCCCATGAGTTTGTTGTTGTAGCGAAATACCAGACGTCATATTGTCTGCCGTCAACAGGGGGCACTGTTTTTGAAAGTGAATATTTTCATATAGGCATGTTCAGGGATTGACTATCATCAATCCTAGCAAGTTTGGTTCAGATTAGAATAGCATTCGCAAAGTGGTAGCAGTTTGCTTTTGTCGCAAATATCTGACTTTGCAGTGTTGTCATTGCAACATTGTTGAACAATTTGTTATCATATTAGGCACGCATCATCTACCATGTGTTTTGAATGTTTTCCCAAATTTTGAGTTTGATACAAGGAAATTTGTTAAAGTTATAAGGGAAATTGTGAACTTATACTTTCTGTTACCACCAGGTGGCGCTGTTTCCAAAATTTACAGTTTTTGCATAGGCATCTTTAGCAAAAGCCCATCATCGATCATCACAAGTTTGGTTAAGATCTGACCATCAATCGCAAAGTTATAAGAGTTTGTTGTGTGTTGCGAAATACCAGACTTCCTAGTGTTTGCCACCACCAGGAGGCGATGTTTTCAAAATTTACAGTTTTTGCATAGACATCTTTAGCAAGGGCCCATCATCGATTGTCACTTGTTTGGTTAATATCGGACCTTCTATCGCAAAGTTATAATTTTGTTGCCTGTGGCGAAAATCTTAAATTTTCACCAACTTTGACGCCCCCTTTCTCGTACGCCATGATACTTATTAAAAAGTTTTCAGGAACTTTAGATCCTCAACTTGTCCACAGTGACCTCAGCAAGTTTGAAGGTGATCCCTTTAAAGCTCTATGACAAGTGCGTTCACATACCATTGGTGCGAAATGGCCAAAATCTGCAAAAAATTTACTTTCAATCCAAGCTGGCGGCTTTCCTGTTCGTTTTAGAGCTTCGGCTACGCTGACTTTTTTGACCGTCTGGACCTAAGGAATGCGTGAGTACCAAGTTTTGTGCATGTACATTCAACGTGCTCCTCAGGAGGACAAGTTTTACGGGTTGTAAGAGTTTCACCTTTTGTTGTGAAAAATATGAATGAACACCAACTTTGGCGCCCCGTATCTCGTACACCAAGCGATATTTTAAAAAGCTTTCAGGAACTTATGCTCGGCAACTTGTTCACAGTGACCTCACCAACTTTCAAGGTGATAGCATAAAAACTCTAGGATTAGTTCATTCAAATATCAGGTGTCATAGTGTCTGCTGTCACCAGGGGGCGCTGTTTTTGAAAGAGAATATTTTCATATAGGCGTCTTCAGGGCCAGATTATCATAAATCAGAGCAAGTTTGGTTCAGGTCGGACTCGGATTCGTAAAGTTGTAATAGTTTGTTTTTTGTCACAAATATCTGACTTTGCAGTGTTGCTGTGGCAACACCGTTGAACGATTTGTTATCATATAAAGCACGCATAATCGACCATGTGTTTTGAATGTTTTCCCAATTTTTGAGTTTGATACGATTAACTCTGTAAAAGTTATAACCGAAATTGTTTTTTTTTTGGATTTTCTGTTACCACAAGGAGGCGCTGTGCTAAAAATGTACAGTTTTTCCACAGACTTCTTCAGCAAAGGTCCATCATCAACCCTAGGTAATTTGGTTGGGATGTGACCTTCTATCGCAAAGTTATAAGAGTTTTGTTGCCTGTGGCGAAACATTAAAATTTTCACCAACTTTGCCGGCCCCTTACTCTTACGCCATAATACCTATTGAAGAGATTTTGATACCTTTGGATCCTCAACTTGTCCAAAGTGACCTCACCAAGTTTGAAGGTGATCCCATGAAAGTTCTAGGACAAATCTGTTCAAATATCATTGGTGCAAAATGGCCAAAATCAGCAAAGCATTTACTTTCAATCCAAGATGGCGGCTTTTCTGTTCGTTTTAGAGCATAGGCTACGCTGACTTTTTTGACCGGCGTGACCTAAGGAACGCGTGTACCAAGTTTTGTGCATGTACATTAAACGTGCTCCTCAGGACCACAGGTTTTAGGGGGTGGAGCAGTTTTTTGGCCCGTCCACTTTCACCAGGGTGCGCTGATTTTGACTTGAAATATTTTCACATAGGTTTGTTCAGGGCCAGACTATCAACAATCCTAGCAAGTTTGGTTCAGATTGGACCAGGATTGGCAAAGTTGTAACAGTTTTTTTTTTGTAGTATTTTCTACCACCACCGGGAGGCGCTGTTTTCAAAATGTATTGTTTTCGGCAATATAGTCGCCTTCAGCAACTACCCATTATCAATCATAGGAAGTTTGGTTGGGATTGGATCTTCCATCGCAAAGTTATAAGAGTTTCGCTTTTTGTTGTGAAAAATAGGAATTTACACCCACTTTGGCGCCCCCTATCTCGTACACCATGAGACATTTTAAAAAACTTTTGATAACTTAAGTTCCTCACCTGGTTCACAGTGACCTGACCAAGTTTAAAGGTGATCGCACAAGAACTCTAGGATTAATTCATTCAATTACCAGAGGTCATATTGTCTCCGTCACCAGGGGGTGCTGTTTTTGAAAGTGAATATTTTCATATAGGTGTCTTCAGGGCCAGACTATCAACAATCCTAGCAAGTTTGGGTCAGATTGGACTAGGATTCGCAAAGTGGTAGCAGTTTGTTTTTTTGTCGCAAAAATCCGACTTCGCATCATTACCATGGCAACATCATGTAACTCTACGCCATCATATTGAGCATGCATCATCTACCTTGTGTTTATGGTGATTTTTACCAATTTTGAGGTTGATACGATAATCTCTGTAAAAGTTATTCCCGAAATTGTAAAAGTAATTTTTTTTTTTAATTTTCTGCCACCACCAGGAGGCGATGTTTACAAACTTGACAGTTTTTGCATAGGCCTCTTCAGCAAGGGCCCATCATCTATCGCCACAAGTTTGGTTAAGATCGGACCTTCTATCACAAAGTTATAAGAGTTTTGTTGCGTGTGGCGAAAATCGTGAATTTTCACCAACTTTGACGCCCCTTTTCTCGTACGCCATGATACTTATTAAAAAGTTTTCAGGAACTTTAGATCCTCAACTTGTCCACAGTGACCTCACCAAGTTTGAACGTGATTCCATGTAAGCTCTGGGACAAGTTAGTTCAAATACCGATGGTGCGAAATGGCCAAAATCGCCTCTGTTTTGGCGTGCAATCCAAGATGGCGTCCTTCCTGTAGGATTCACAGGGAAGTTGTCATCGACTTTTTTGCCCGTCCCCACCTCATGAACATGTGTCCCAAGTTGCGTTCATGTACGTTAACCCAGAGAGCAGATGACCTAATAGAAGTTTTTTGCGTCAGTCGTTAGCCCCGCCCACTTTCATTTTTTGACGTGCATTCCCCGAACCACTAATAAACGTAAATTTACACAAGGTCTGATGCAGTTGCAAAAATTGGTGAGTTTTTGGGCATGTTCAGGGCCTCGAAAACGCGATTCATTTGGAGGAATAATAATAAGAAGAACAAGCGGTAATCAACGGGTTCGAGCTTGACGGCTCGCGAGTCCCCGTGCGTCCACGTCGCAGCGCGAGTCCTCTTCCTCATCTTCCGTTCATTCACCGCTTGTGGTACAGGTTATTTTCAGCTGCATCCCCGCGCAATGTCAGGCGTGTCCTTTTAAAATGGCCGTCTTCCTGTTGGGTGAAAGGCGTGTCCGTAAACGTGTTTAGGGAAGGTACCTTGACTTACATAACAAGTTTCGTGTGGATCGGAGAATGTCAGACTTTACTTCCTGTTTTGGGAGTTGTACTTCCTGTAAGGAGGTCATCCTTTACAGACATGTTCAGGGCGGGTCTGAGGTCTAACAGTGTGATTTCATCTATAAGTTGTTATTTTTATGAAAAACAACTGATGGTATCAGAATTGAAGCTGAATTTTAGAAATAACTAGTTATTTTTGTGATAGAACATCTGATGGTATAAGAATTTAGGGTGCATTTTCTCTTTTTTCCCTCTGTTACTTTTTCTCTCTTCCCAATTTTCACTGTTTTTTTTTTCCTTGGCCCCTCTTGCAGTACCTTTTGCCCCATCTTTCCCTTTCAGAGCAGCATGAGAAACTGTAAATGTTAGATTTGATAGATTTGTAGGCAAATGCCTCCATCATGTGGCGAACAAAGGTTACTGCACTGACGAACCACTCAGTAGAGTGGATCCTGTGCAGTGTTCTCATGTCAACACCATTGAACAATATGTTATCATATTCAGCAAGCATCATCTACCATGTGTTTTACATGTTTTCATTCATTTTGAGTATGATACAATGAAATTTGTTAAAGTTATAAGGGAAATTGTGAACTTGTATTTTCTGTTACCACCAGAAGGCGCTGTTTTCAAAATGTACAGTTTTTGCATAAGCATCTTCAGCAAGATCCCATCATCGATCGCTAGAGTTTGGTTAAGATCTGACCTTCCATCGCAAAGTTATAAGAGTTTGTTGTTGTAGCGAAGTACCAGACGTCATATTGTCTGCCGTCAACAGGGGGCACTGTTTTTGAAAGTGAATATTTTCATATAGGCATCTTCAGGGATTGACTATCATCAATCCTAGCAAGTTTGGTTCAGATTGGAATAGCATTCGCAAAGTGGTAGCAGTTTGTTTTTTGTCGCAAATATCTGACTTTGCAGTGTTGTCATTGCAACACTGTTGAACAATTTGTTATCATATTAGGCACGCATCATCTACCATGTGTTTTGAATGTTTTCCCAAATTTTGAGTTTGATACAAGGAAATTTGTTAAAGTTATAAGGGAAATTGTGAACTTGTACTTTCTGTTACCACCAGGTGGCGCTGTTTCCAAAATTTACAGTTTTTGCATAGGCATCTTTAGCAAAAGCCCATCATCTATCATCACAAGTTTGGTTAAGATCTGACCTTCAATCGCAAAGTTATAAGAGTTTGTTGTGTGTTGCGAAATACCAGACTTCCTAGTGTTTGCCACCACCAGGAGGCGATGTTTTCAAAATTTACAGTTTTTGCATAGACATCTTTAGCAAGGGCCCATCATCGATTGTCACTTGTTTGGTTAATATCTGACCTTCCATGGCAAAGTTATGAGAGATTGTTGTGTGTTGAGAGGAATCGTGATTTTTGCCAACTTTGCCGCCCTTCTTCTTGTTCGCCGTGATACTTGATGAAAAGATTTTGATACCTTTGGATCCTCAACTTGTCCACAGTGACCTCAGCAAGTTTGAAGGTGATCCCATGAAAGCTCTATGACAAGTGCGTTCACATACCATTGGTGCGAAATGGCCAAAATCTGCAAAAAATGTACTTTCAATCCAAGATGGCGGCTTTCCCGTTCGTTTTAGAGCATAGGCTGCTTTGAATTTTTTAACCGTCCCGACCTAAGGAACGCGTGAGTACCAAGTTTAGTGCATGTACGTTAAACGTGCTCCTCAGGAGGACAAGTTTTAGGGGTTATAAGAGTTTTACCTTTTGTTGTGAAAAATATGAATGAACACCAACTTTGGCGCCCCCTATCTCAAAAACCATGTGACATTTTTAAAAACTTTTAATAACTTTAGATCCTCAACTTGTCCACAGTGACCTCACCTAGTTTGAAGGTGATCCCTTTAAAACTCTATGACAAGTGCGTTCACATACAATTGGTGCGAAATGGCCAAAATCTGCAAAAAATGTACTTTCAATCCAAAATGGCGGCTTTCCTGTGCATTTTAGAGCTTCGGCTACGCTGACTTTTTTGACCGTCTGGACCTAACGAACGCGTGAGTACCAAGTTTTGTGCATGTACATTCAACGTGCTCCTCAGGAGGACAAGTTTTACGTGTTGTAAGTTTTTTGCCTTTTGTTGTGAAAAATATGAATGAACACCAACTTTGGCGCCCCCTATCTCGTACACCGAGCGACATTTTAAAAAGCTTTCAGGAACTTATGCTTGGCAACTTGTTCACAGTGACCTCACCAATTTTCAAGGTGATCGCACAAAAACTCTAGGACAAGTTCATTCAAATATCCGGTGTCATAGTGTCTGCTGTCACAAGGGGGCGCTGTTTTTGAAAGTGAATATTTTCATATAGGTGTCTTCAGGGCCGGACTATCATCAATCCTAGCAAGTTTGGTTCAGATTGGACTCAGATTCGCAAAGTTGTAGCAGTTTGTTTTTTTGTCACAAATATCTGACTTTGCAGTGTTGCTATGGCAACACCGTTGAACCATTTGTTATCATAATAAGCACGCATCATCTTTCATGTGTTTTAAATGTTGTCACAAATTTTGAGTTTGATACTATTAACTATGTAAAAGTTATTACCGAAATTGTGTATTTGTTGTATTTTCTGTTACCACAAGGAGGCGCTGTGCTAAAAATGTACAGTTTTTCCACAGACTTCTTCAGCAATGGTCCATCATCAACCCTAGGTAATTTGGTTGGGAAGTGACCTTCTATCGCAAAGTTATAAGAGTTTTGTTGCCTGTGGCGAAAAATAAAATTTTCACCAACTTTGCCGGCCCCTTTCTCGTACGCCATGATACTTATTAAAAAGTTTTTAGCAACTTTAGATCCTCAACTTGTCCAAAGTGACCTCACCAAGTTTGAACGTGATCCCATGTAAGCTCTAGGACAAGTTCGTTCAAATACCGATGGTGCGAAATGGCCAAAATCGGCAAAAAATGAACTTTCAATCCAAGATGGCGGCTTTCCTGTTCGTTTTAGAGCTTAGGCTTGCCTAGGTTTTTTGACCGTCCCGACCCAAGGAACGCGTGTACCAAGTTTCGTGCATGTACATTAAACATGCTCCTCAGGACGACAAGTTTTAGGGGCTGGAGCAGTTATTTGCCCCGCCCACTTTCATTTTTTAACGCACATTCCCGGAAACACTAATAAACGTAAATTTTCACCAGGTCTGATGTGCTTGCAAAAATTGGTGAGTTTTGGGGCATGTTCAGGGCCTCAAAAAGGCGATTCATTTAGAGGAAAAATAATAATAATAAGAATAATCTTCGCAGTTTCAATAGGGTTCTTGCAACCAAGTTGCTCGAACCCTAATAATCTTAGCGATTATAATAGGGTTCTTGCGCAACCAAGTTGCTCGAACCCTAACTAGTACCGCAAGCGGTAATCAACGGGTTCGAGCTTGACGGCTCGCGGGTCTCCCTGCGCCCACCTCGCCGTGCGAGACGTCTAGCTCATCTTCCGTTCATTCACCGCTTGCGGCAGTAGTAATTTTCAGCTTAGACTATTTTCAGCGTCCATGTGCTAAGTTAGATGGCACTTCCTGTTTAAAATGGCCGACTTCCTGTTTGGTGAAAGGTGTGTCCGTAAACGTGTTCAGGGACGTTCCTTTTACTCACATATCAAGTTTTGTGAAGATTGGAAAATGTTAGACTTGACTTCCTGTTTCGGGAGTTCTACTTCCTGTAGGGAGGTTATCCTTTACAGCACATATGTCAGAATCAAGGCCCGTGAATGAGTTATGTCTGCCCGCGGGATGATTTTTAATTACTATTAAAACCGGCTTGCACTATTATGTGCCCTCAGCACCATAATACTACAAATCCCAAGATGCACTGCGAGTGCAATCCCGTGTCATCATTCATGAACAGCATCACAGTCACAGTGGAGGACTAAACATTGCTGTCATTTTTCATCTCCCTCTCCCCCAAATAGACAAATAGAAAAGTAGACGGTGAAAACAGGGTTTTCAAGACAGGTGGGAGGCAGAATAATGTTCACCAAAGTAAAAGGAAAGCCTGTGTGTCTTGTGTGTGGAGACAGTGTGTCGTTATGAAAGAATATAACTTAAGAAGGCACTATGAAACTTGCAACTGTTTTGCACTTTTCAAGTTTGCATTAACTTCTAATTTTATTATAAAAGACAAACATTGGTGAGGATCAGAGCAGCACACTGATTTGTGTTGTAACATGCTGTTTCATTTTTGCATTTATCTTGCCATTGAGCTTTGAAGGAAAATAACATTTTGCTGTTTACCTGTTAAAAAGAAGAAGGAAAAATGTTTTCAATTTGTTACTGAAAGAGCCTTAAGAAAATATTGCAACTGATTTTATTTATATTTTGCTTAATTTAATTTAATTTAATTTAAATTAATTTAATGATTGAGAGCAATATAGGCTTTTGTATTGGTATTGGTTCAATATGTGCAGTAATTGCAAGTTTTAATAAATATTTAACCCTCCACCTGTACCATTTTTTTATTTTGGCCCCCTGTGTATTTGACTTTGGCATTACTGCTTTACAGACATGTTCCGGACGGGTCTGAGGTCTCACGTATCAAGTTTCAAGTGGATACAACAATCCCAATTAGAGCAGCATGAGAAACTGTAAATGTTAGATTTGATAGATTTGTAGGCAAATGCCTCCCTCATGTGGCGAACAATGGTTACTGCATGAACAAAACACTCAGTTGAGGGAATCCTTTGCATTTTTGCCAGGCAAAACCGTTGAACGATTTGTTATCATATTCAGCAAGCATCATCTACCATGTGTTTTACATGTTTTCATTCATTTGGAGTATGATACAATGACATTTGTTAAAGTTATAAGTGAAATTGTGAAATTGTATTTTCTGTTACCACCAGAAGGCGCTGTTTTCAAAATGTACAGTTTTTGCATAAGCATCTTCAGCAATATCCCATCATCGATCGTCACGAGTTTGGTTAAGATCTGACCTTCCATCGCAAAGTTATAAGAGTTTGTTGTTGTAGCGAAATACCAGACGTCATATTGTCTGCCGTCACCAGGGGGCACTGTTTTTGAAAGTGAATATTTTCACATAGGCATCTTCAGGGATTGAATATCATCAATCCTAGCAAGTTTGGTTCAGATTGGAATAGTATTCGCAAAGTGGTAGCAGTTTGTTTTTTGTCGCAAATATCTGACTTTGCAGTGTTGTCATGGCAACACTGTTGATTAATTTGTTATCATATTAGGCACGCATCATCTACCATGTGTTTTGAATGTTTTCCCAAATTTTGAGTTTGATACAAGAAAATTTGTTAAAGTTATAAGGGAAATTGTGAACTTGTACTTTCTGTTACCACCAGGTGGCGCTGTTTCCAAAATTTACAGTTTTTGCATAGGCATCTTCAGCAAAAGCCCATCATCGATCATCACAAGTTTGGTTAAGATCTGACCTTCAATTGCAAAGTTATAAGAGTTTGTTGTGTGTTGCGAAATACCAGACTTCCTAGTGTTTGCCACCACCAGGAGGCGATGTTTTCAAAATGTACAGTTTTTGCATAGAACATCTTTAGCAAGGGCCCATCATCGATTGTCACTTGTTTGGTTAATATCTGACCTTCCATGGCAAAGTTATAAGAGATTGTTGTGTGTTGCGAGGAATCGTGATTTTCGCCAACTTTCCTGACCTTCTTCTTGTTCGCCGTGATACTTAATGAAAAGATTTTGATACCTTTGGATCCTCAACTTGTTCACAGTAACCTCACAAAGTTTCAAGGTGATCCCATGAAAGCTCTATGACAAGTGCGTTCACATACCATTGGTGCGAAATGGCCAAAATCTGCAAAAATGTACTTTCAATCCAAGATGGCGGCTTTCCCGTTAGTTTTAGAGCATAGGCTGCTTTGAATTTTTTGACCGTCCTGACCTAAGGAACGCGTGAGTACCAAGTTTAGTGCATGTACATTAAACGTGCTCCTCAGGAGGACAAGTTTTACGGGTTGTAAGAGTTTCGCCTTTTGTTGAGAAAAATATGAATGAACACCAACTTTGGTGCCCCCTATCTCGAAAACCATGCGACATTTTGAAAAACTTTTAATAACTTTAGATCCTCAACTTGTCCACAGTGACCTCACCTAGTTTGAAGGTGATCCCATAAAAGCTCTATGACAAGTGTGTTCACATACCATTGGTGCGAAATGGCCAAAATCTGCCAAAAATGTACTTTCAATCCAAGATGGCGGCTTTCCTGTTCGCTTTAGAGCTTCGGCTACGCTGACTTTTTTGACCGTCTGGACCTAAGGAACGCGTGAGTACCAAGTTTCATGCATGTACATTCAACGTGCTCCTCAGGAGGACAAGTTTTACGGGTTGTAAGAGTTTCACCTTTTGTTGTGAAAAATATGAATGAACACCAACTTTGGCGCCCCCTATCTCGTACACCGAGCGACATTTTAAAAAGCTTTCAGGAACTTATGCTCGGCAACTTGTTCACAGTGACCTCACCAACTTTCAAGATGATCGCATAAAAACTCTATGATTAGTTCATTCAAATATCAGGTGTCATAGTGTCTGCTGTCACCAGGGGGCGCTGTTTTTGAAAGTGAATATTTTCATATAGGCGTCTTCAGGGCCAGACTATCATCAATCAAAGCAAGTTTGGTTCAGATCGGACTCGGATTCGTAAAGTTGTAGCAGTTTGTTTTTTGTCACAAATATCTGACTTTGCAGTGTTGCTGTGGCAACACCATTGAACGATTTGTTATCATATTAAGCACGCATCATCGAACATGTGTTTTAAATGTTTTCCCAATTTTTGAGTTTGATACGATTAACTCTGTAAAAGTTATAACCGAAATTGTTTTTTTTTGTATATTTTGTTACCACAAGGAGGCACTGTGCTCAAAATTTACGTTTTTTTCACAGACTTCTTAAGCAATGGTCCATCATCAACCCTAGGTAATTTGGTTGGGATGTGACCTTCTATCGCAAAGTTATAAGAGTTTTGTTGCCTGTGGCGAAACATTAAAATTTTCACCAACTTTGCCAGCCCCTTACTCTTACGCCATAATACCTATTGAAAAGATTTTGATACCTTTGGATCCTCAACTTGTCCAAAGTGACCTCACCAAGTTTGAAGGTGATCCCATGAAAGATCTAGGACAAATCTGTTCAAATATCATTGGTGTGAAATGGCCAAAATCAGCAAAGCATTTACTTTCAATCCAAGATGGCGGCTTTCCTGTTCGTTTTAGAGCATAGGCTACGCTGACTTTTTTGACCGGCCCAACCTAAGGAAGGCGTGTACCAAGTTTCGTGCATGAACATTAAACGTGCTCCTCAGGACCACAAGTTTTAGGGGTTGGAGCAGTTTTTTGGCCCGTCCACTTTCACCAGGGAACGCTGATTTTGACATGAAATATTTTCACATAGGTTTGTTCAGGGCCAGACTATCAACAATCCTAGCAAGTTTGGCTCAGATTGGACCAGGATTGGCAAAGTTGGGACAGTTTTTTTTTTTTTGTATTTTCTACCACCACCAGGAGGCGCTGTTTTCAAAATTTATTGTTTTCGGCAATATAGTCGCCTTCAGCAACTACCCATTATCAATCATAGGAAGTTTGGTTGGGATTGGATCTTCCATCACAAAGTTATAAGAGTTTCGCTTTTTGTTGTGAAAAATAGGAATTTACACCCACTTTGGCGCCCCCTATCTCGTACACCATGAGACATTTTAAAAAACTTTTGATAACTTAAGTTCCTCAACTGGTTCACAGTGACCTGACCAAGTTTAAAGGTGATCGCACAAGAACTCTAGGATTAATTCATTCAAATACCAGAGGTCATATTGTCTCCGTCACCAGGGGGTGCTGTTTTTGAAAGTGAATATTTTCATATAGGTGTCTTCAGGGCCGGACTATCATCAATCATGGCAAGTTTGGTTCAGATTGGACAAGGATTCGCAAAGTGGTAGCAGTTTGTTTTTTTGTCGCAAAAATCCGACTTTGCATCATTACCATGGCAACATCATGTAACGATACGCCATCATATTGAGCACGCATAGTCTACCATGTGTTTAGAATCTTTTAACCAATTTTGAGTTTGATACAATCATTTCTGTAAAAGTTATTCCCGAAATTGTAAAAGTAACTTTTTTTTTTAGATTTTCTGCCACCACCAGGAGGCGATGTTTACAAACTTAACAGTTTTTGCATAGGCATCTTCAGCAAGGGCCCATCATCGATCGCCACAAGTTTGGTTACGATCGGACCTTCCATCACAAAGTTATAAGAGTTCGTTGCGTGTAGCGAGAAATTACAAATTTTCGCCAACTTTGCCGGCCCTTTTCTCGTACGCCATGCGACATTTCAACTAACCATAAGCATCGTTAGATCCCCAACTTGTCCACAGTGACCTCACCAAGTTTGAACGGGATCCCATGTAAGCTCTAGGACAAGTTCGTTCAAATACCGATGGTGCGAAATGGCCAAAATCGCCTCTGTTTTGGAGTGCAATCCAAGATGGCGGCCTTCCTGTAGGATTCACAGGGAAGTTGTCATCGACTTTTTTGACCGTCCCCACCTCATGAACATGTGTGCCAAGTTTCGTTCATGTACGTTAAACCCGAGAGCAGATGACTTAATAGAAGTTTTTTGCGTCAGTTTTTAGCCCCGCCCTCTTTCATTTTTTTACGCACATTCCCCGAAACACTAATATACGTAAATTTACACCAGGTCTGATGGGGTTGCAAAATTTGGTGAGTTTTGGGGCATGGGAAAGGCCTCAAAAACGCGATTCATTTGGAGGAATAATAATAAGAACTAGTACCGCAAGCGGTAATTGACGGGTTCGAGCTTGACGGCTCGCGAGTCCCCGTGCGTCCACGTTGCAGCGCGAGTCCTCTTCCTCATCTTCCGTTCATTCACCGCTTGTGGTACTGGTTATTTTCAGCTGCATCCCCGCGCAATGTCAGGCGTGTCCGTTTAAAATGGCCGTCTTCCTGTTGGGTGAAAGGCGTGTCCGTAAACGTGTTTAGGGAAGGTACCTTGACTTACATAATAAGTTTCGTGTGGATCGGAGAATGTCAGACATTACTTCCTGTTTCGGGAGTTGTACTTCCTGTAAGGAGGTCATCCTTTACAGACATGTTCAGGGCCGGTCTGAGGTCTGAGGTCCAACAGTGTGATTTTGTCTATAAGTTGTTATTTTTGTGAAAAACAACTGATGGTATCAGAATTGAAGCTGAATTTTAGAAATAACTAGTTATTTTTGTGATAGAACATCTGATGGTATAAGAATTTAGGGTGTATTTTCTCTTTTTTCCCTCTGTTACTTTTTCGCTCTTCCCATTTTCCCTGTTTTTTTTTCCTTGGCCCCTCTTGCAGTACCTTTTGCCCCATCTTTCCCTTTCAGAGCAGCATGAGAAACTGTAAATGTTAGATTTGATAGATTTGTAGGCAAATGCCCCCATCATGTGGCGAACAAAGGTTACTGCACTGATGAACCACTCAGTAGAGTGGATCCTGTGCAGTGTTCTTATGTCAACACCGTTGAACGATTTGTTATCATATTCAGCAAGCATCATCTACCATGTGTTTTACATGTTTTCATTCATTTTGAGTATGATACAATGAAATTTGTTAAAGTTATAAGGGAAATTGTGAACTTGTATTTTATGTTACCACCAGAAGGCGCTGTTTTCAAAATGTACAGTTTTTGCATAAGCATCTTCAGCAAGATCCCATCATCGATCGTCACGAGTTTGGTTAAGATCTGACCTTCCATCGCAAAGTTATAAGAGTTTGTTGTTGTAGCGAAATACCAGACGTCATATTGTCTGCCGTCAACAGGGGGCACTGTTTTTGAAAGTGAATATTTTCATACAGGCATCTTCAGGGATTGACTATCATCAATCCTAGCAAGTTTGGTTCGGATTGGAATAGCATTCGCAAAGTGGTAGCAGTTTGTTTTTTGTCGCAAATATCTGACTTTGCAGTGTTGTCATTGCAACACTGTTGAACAATTTGTTATCATATTAGGCACGCATCATCTACCATGTGTTTTGAATGTTTTCCCAAATTTTGAGTTTGATACAAGGAAATTTGTTAAAGTTATAAGGGAAATTGTGAACTTGTACTTTCTGTTACCACCAGGTGGCGCTGTTTCCAAAATTTACAGTTTTTGCATAGGCATCTTTAGCAAAAGCCCATCATCTATCATCACAAGTTTGGTTAAGATCTGACCTTCAATCGCAAAGTTATAAGAGTTTGTTGTGTGTTGCGAAATACCAGACTTCCTAGTGTTTGCCACCACCAGGAGGCGATGTTTTCAAAATTTACAGTTTTTGCATAGACATCTTTAGCAAGGGCCCATCATCGATTGTCACTTGTTTGGTTAATATCGGACCTTCTATCGCAAAGTTATAAGAGTTTTGTTGCATGTGGCTAAAATCTTAAATTTTCACCAACTTTGACGCCCCCTTTCTCGTACGCCATGATACTTATTAAAAAGTTTTCAGGAACTTTAGATCCTCAACTTGTCCACAGTGACCTCAGCAAGTTTGAAGGTGATCCCATGAAAGCTCTATGACAAGTGCGTTCACATACCATTGGTGCGAAATGGCCAAAATCAGCAAAAAATTTACTTTCAATCCAGGATGGCGGCTTTCCCGTTCGTTTTAGAGCATAAGCTGCTTTGAATTTTTTGACCGTCTGGACCTAAGGAACGCGTGAGTACCAAGTTTAGTGCATGTACATTCAACATGCTCCTCAGGAGGATAAGTTTTACGGGTTGTAGGAGTTTCGCCTTTTGTTGTGAAAAATATGAATGAACGCCAAATTTGGCGCCCCCTATCTCAAAAACCATGTAACATTTTAAAAAACTTTTAATAACTTTAGATCCTCAACTTGTCCACAGTGACCTCAACCAGTTTGAAGGTGATCCCTTTAAAGCTCTATGACAAGTGCGTTCACATACCATTGGTGCGAAATGGCCAAAATCTGCAAAAAATTTACTTTCAATCCAAGATGGCGGCTTTCCTGTTCGTTTTAGAGCTTCGGCTACGCTGACTTTTTTGACCGTCTGGACCTAAGGAATGCGTGAGTACCAAGTTTTGTGCATGTACATTCAACGTGCTCCTCAGGAGGACAAGTTTTACGGGTTGTAAGAGTTTCACCTTTTGTTGTGAAAAATATGAATGAACACCAACTTTGGCGCCCCGTATCTCGTACACCGAGCGATATTTTAAAAAGCTTTCAGGAACTTATGCTCGGCAACTTGTTCACAGTGACCTCACCAACTTTCAAGGTGATAGCATAAAAACTCTAGGATTAGTTCATTCAAATATCAGGTGTCATAGTGTCTGCTGTCACCAGGGGGCGCTGTTTTTGAAAGAGAATATTTTCATATAGGCGTCTTCAGGGCCAGATTATCATCAATCAGAGCAAGTTTGGTTCAGATCGGACTCGGATTCGTAAAGTTGTAATAGTTTGTTTTTTGTCACAAATATCTGACTTTGCAGTGTTGCTGTGGCAACACCGTTGAACGATTTGTTATCATATAAAGCACGCATAATCGACCATGTGTTTTGAATGTTTTCCCAATTTTTGAGTTTGATACGATTAACTCTGTAAAAGTTATTACCGAAATGTTTATTTTTTGGATTTTCTGTTACCACAAGGAGGCGCTGTGCTAAAAATGTACAGTTTTTCCACAGACTTATTCAGCAAAGGTCCATCATCAACCCTAGGTAATTTGGTTGGGATGTGACCTTCTATCGCAAAGTTATAAGAGTTTTGTTGCCTGTGGCGAAACATTAAAATTTTCACCAACTTTGCCGGCCCCTTACTCTTACGCCATAATACCTATTGAAAAGATTTTGATACCTTTGGATCCTCAACTTGTCCAAAGTGACCTCACCAAGTTTGAAGGTGATCCCATGAAAGTTCTAGGACAAATCTGTTCAAATATCATTGGTGCAAAATGGCCAAAATCAGCAAAGCATTTACTTTCAATCCAAGATGGCGGCTTTCCTGTTCGTTTTAGAGCATAGGCTACGCTGACTTTTTTGACCGGCGTGACCTAAGGAACGCGTGTACCAAGTTTTGTGCATGTACATTAAACGTGCTCCTCAGGACCACAGGTTTTAGGGGGTGGAGCAGTTTTTTGGCCCGTCCACTTTCACCAGGGGGCGCTGATTTTGACTTGAAATATTTTCACATAGGTTTGTTCAGGGCCAGACTATCAACAATCCTAGCAAGTTTGGTTCAGATTGGACCAGGATTGGCAAAGTTGTAACAGTTTTTTTTTTGTAGTATTTTCTACCACCACCAGGAGGCGCTGTTTTCAAAATGTATTGTTTTCGGCAATATAGTCGCCTTCAGCAACTACCCATTATCAATCATAGGAAGTTTGGTTGGGATTGGATCTTCCATCGCAAAGTTATAAGAGTTTTGCTTTTTGTTGTGAAAAATAGGAATTTACACCCACTTTGGCGCCCCCTATCTCGTACACCATGAGACATTTTAAAAAACTTTTGATAACTTAAGCTCCTCAACTGGTTCACAGTGACCTCACCGAGTTTAAAGGTGATCGCACAAGAACTCTAGGATTAATTCCTTCAAATACCAGAGGTCATATTGTCTCCGTCACCAGGGGGTGCTGTTTTTGAAAGTGAATATTTTCATATAGACGTCTTCAGGGCTGGACTATCATCAATCCTAGCAAGTTTGGTTCAGATTGGACTAGGATTCGCAAAGTTGTAGCAGTTTGTTTTTTTGTCGCAAAAATCCGACTTTGCATCATTACCATGGCAACATCATGTAACTCTACGCCATCATATTGAGCATGCATCATCTACCTTGTGTTTTGGGTGATTTTTACCAATTTTGAGTTTGATACGATAATCTCTGTAAAAGTTATTCCCGAAATTGTAAAAGTAACTTTTTTTTTTTATTTTCTGCCACCACCAGGAGGCGATGTTTACAAACTTGACAGTTTTTGCATAGGCCTCTTCAGCAAGGGCCCATCATCAATCGCCACAAGTTTGGTTAAGATCGGACCTTCTATCGCAAAGTTATAAGAGTTTTGTTGCGTGTGGCGAAAATCGTGAATTTTCACCAACTTTGACGCCCCCTTTCTCGTACGCCATGATACTTATTAAAAAGTTTTCAGGAACTTTAGATCCTCAACTTGTCCACAGTGACCTCACCAAGTTTGAACGTGATCCCATGTAAGCTCTGGGACAAGTTCGTTCAAATACCCATGGTGCGAAATGGCCAAAATAGGCCAAAAATGGTCGTTCAACCCAAGATGGCGGCCTTCCTGTAGGACTTACAGCGGCGCTAGCACGGACTTTTTGGACCGTCCTGACATGTTTAACATGTGTACCGACTTTCGTGCATGTACGTGAAACACGAGAAAAATCGGCCTGATGAAAGCTGTTTTTCATTTTCGTAAGCCCCGCCCACTTTCAATTTTGAACGCAGTGTCCCCGAACTACTATCAGACGTAAATTTACACCAGGTTTGATGCCCTCGCAAAAATTGGTGAGTTTTCGTGTATGGGAAAGGCCTCAAAAAGGCGATTCATTTAGAGGAATAATAATAATAATAATAAGAACTAGTACCGCAAGCGGTAATCAACGGGTTCGAGCTTGACGGCTCGCGGGTCTCCCTGCGCCCACCTCGCCGTGCGAGACGTCTAGCTCATCTTCCGTTCATTCACCGCTTGCGGCAGTAGTAATTTTCAGCTTAGACTATTTTCAGCGTCCATGTGCTAAGTTAGATGGCACTTCCTGTTTAAAATGGCCGACTTCCTGTTTGGTGAAAGGTGTGTCCGTAAACGTGTTCAGGGACGTTCCTCACATATCAAGTTTTGTGAAGATTGGAAAATGTTAGACTTGACTTCCTGTTTCGGGAGTTCTACTTCCTGTAGGGAGGTTATCCTTTACAGCACATATGTCAGAATCAAGGCCCGTGAATGAGTTATGTCTGGCCCGCGGGATGATTTTTAATTACTATTAAAACCGGCTTGCACTATTATGTGCCCTCAGCACCATAATACTACAAATCCCAAGATGCACTGCGAGTGCGATCCCGTGTCATCATTCATGAACAGCATCACAGTCACAGTGGAGGACTAAACATTGCTGTCATTTTTCATCTCCCTCTCCCCCAAATAGACAAATAGAAAAGTAGACGGTGAAAACAGGGTTTTCAAGACAGGTGGGAGGCAGAATAATGTTCACCGAAGTAAAAGGAAAGCCTGTGTGTCTTGTGTGTGGAGACAGTGTGTCGTTATGAAAGAATATAACTTAAGAAGGCACTATGAAACATGCAACTGTTTTGCACTTTTCAAGTTTGCACTAACTTCTAATTTTATTATAAAAGACAGACATTGGTGAGGATCAGAGCAGCACACTGATTTGTTTTGTAACATGCTGTTTCATTTTTGCATTTATCTTGCCATTGAGCTTTGAAGGAAAATAACATTTTGCTGTTTACCTGTTAAAAAGAAGAAGAAGGAAAAACGTTTTCAATTTGTTACTGAAAGAGCCTTGAGAAAATATTGCAACTGATTTATTTAATTTAATTTAATTTAATTTAATTTAATTTAATTTAATTTAATTTTATTTTATTTAATTTTATTTTATTTATTTAATTTAATTTAATGATTGAGTGCAATATAGGCTGTGGTATTGGTATTGGTATTGGTTCAATATGTGCAGTAATTGCAAGTTTTAATAAATATTTAACCCTCCACCTGTACCATTTTTTTATTTTGGCCCCCTGTGTATTTGACTTTGGCATTACTGCTTTACAGACATGTTCCGGACGGGTCTGAGGTCTCACGTATCAAGTTTCAAGTGGATACAACAATCCCAATTAGAGCAGCATGAGAAACTGTAAATGTTAGATTTGATAGATTTGTAGGCAAATGACTCCATCATGTGGCGAGCAATGGTTACTGCATGAACAAACCACTCAGTTGAGGGAATCCTTTGCATTTTTGCCAGGCAACACAGTTGAACGATTTGTTATCATATTCAGCAAGCATCATCTACCATGTGTTTTACATGTTTTCATTCATTTTGAGTATGATACAATGAAATTTGTTAAAGTTTTAAGGGAAATTGTGAAATTGTATTTTCTGTTACCACCAGAAGGCGCTGTTTTCAAAATGTACAGTTTTTGCATGAGCATCTTCAGCAATATCCCATCATCGATCGTCACGAGTTTGGTTAAGATCTGACCTTCCATCGCAAAGTTATAAGAGTTTGTTGTTGTAGCGAAATACCAGACGTCATATTGTCTGCCGTCAACGGGGGCACTGTTTTTGAAAGTGAATATTTTCATATAGGCATCTTCAGGGATTGACTATCATCAATCCTAGCAAGTTTGGTTCAGATTGGAATAGTATTCGCAAAGTGGTAGCAGTTTGTTTTTTGTCGCAAATATCTGACTTTGCAGTGTTGTCATGGCAACACTGTTGATTAATTTGTTATCATATTAGTCACGCATCATCTACCATGTGTTTTGAATGTTTTCCCAAATTTTGAGTTTGATACAAGGAAATTTGTTAAAGTTATAAGGGAAATTGTGAACTTGTACTTTCTGTTACCACAAGGTGGCGCTGTTTACAAAATTTACAGTTTTTGCATAGGCATCTTCAGCAAAAGCCCATCATCGATCATCACAAATTTGGTTAAGATCTGACCTTCAATCGCAAAGTTATAAGAGTTTGTTGTGTGTTGCGAAATACCAGACTTCCTAGTGTTTGCCACCACCAGGAGGCGATGTTTTCAAAATTTACAGTTTTTGCATAGACATCTTTAGCAAGGGCCCATCATCGATTGTCACTTGTTTGGTTAATATCTGACCTTCCATGGCAAAGTTATGAGAGATTGTTGTGTGTTGCGAGGAATCGTGATTTTTGCCAACTTTGCCGCCCTTCTTCTTGTTCGCCGTGATACTTAATGAAAAGATTTTGATACCTTTGGATCCTCAACTTGTTCACAGTGACCTCACAAAGTTTCAAGGTGATCCCATGAAAGCTCTATGACAAGTGCGTTCACATACCATTGGTGCTAAATGGCCAAAATCTGCAAAAATGTACTTTCAATCCAAGATGGCGGCTTTCCCGTTCGTTTTAGAGCATAGGCTGCTTTGAATTTTTTGACCGTCCTGACCTAAGGATCGCGTGAGTACCAAGTTTAGTGCATGTACATTAAACGTGCTCCTCAGGAGGACAAGTTTTACGGGTTGTAAGAGTTTCGCCTTTTGTTGTGAAAAATATGAATGAACGCCAACTTTGGCGCCCCCTATCTCAAAACCATGTGACATTTTAAAAAACTTTTAATAACTTTAGATCCTCAACTTATTCACAGTGACCTCACCCAGTTTGAAGGTGATCCCTTTAAAGCTCTATGACAAGTGCGTTCACATACCATTGGTGCGAAATGGCCAAAATCTGCAAAAAATGTACTTTCAATCCAAAATGGCGGCTTTCCTGTTCGTTTTAGAG